>NC_134355.1:549213763-549445893 GCF_048569485.1 Anomaloglossus baeobatrachus | reverse complement strand
GGAGCAGCGGCATCACCTGCTATCCCACCTCCGTTCCCGATGGAAGTTCAAAGCTCCGGGATGCATTGCAGCTGGTCCCGGAATGCTGACCACCGGGGGCCAAGTGAGCCATACGGCCCCATGCAGCAGTGCTAGTGGTTCCCGGCTACCTTCCCTGTAAAGTCCCCGTTGGGACCATCTGTTGTTCCCATTTTTCAGTTAAAAGACAATGGCCGTGAACTTGCAGGCCAACCCAAGAACTTTTGGGTCTTGTAAATAGTCCCTGAACAACCTTCTCACCTGCCGCAGTCTCTGTAGAGGGCGATTGGAGGAAGGGCCTGCGGTGGAGTCGGCCGAGGCCCTGTCACCAGCAAAACCGGTGACTACCCTCTGGGTCAGGGGTCCCCTGGACGTGGGGCCCTTGAAAAAGGACTGCCGGGTAAGGAACTTTTTACCCGGCCCGTACAGGCATCACCTGGACCTACCCTGGACTTGGAAAAGGGGTGCGCACCAGTGCTTAGCAGTGGCACCAGGGGGGGAGGTTGTTTTGGGTGGGTGAGGTGAGAAGGACCCGGTCCGTCCCGTCTCTGTTTTAATGTGCAACGTTTAAGAAAAGTGCATCCCGCAAGGAAGGAAACCAAATATACCTTGATGTAAATATGTTAGTATACTTGTATTGTGTTTTACCCCTTTTTCATCTTTTTCAGTTCTTGTTCAATAAATGTTGGTGGTCGGAGCCCGTGGACGGTCTGTATCAAACCAAGGGGGAATGTGACGCCCTGGCAAAACCAGGTAGTCACAGATAGGCCCCCACATAACACCTTTCCCTCACTTAAGAAACACACAGCCGACCTGAAACCCTAGTCATCCCCCCTTAGGGAAAGATAGACACACCAGTGGGCGAGACCAGGCGGTTGGACAGGCCCACCCAAGGGTATAGGCAGCTCAGGGCAGGAAAACAAGCAGTCTAGTCTAGTTCAGAAAGAGTTTGTAGTTCAAGTTGAGAGGAGTGTGGGCTGGGGCTAGGTGTAGCTCCAGTAGAGGAGGTTCAAGTTGAACGGTGCCAGGGTAGGAGCCCTGGTGCCTCTGGCTAGGTGGCAGACGGTGGTCTGAAGCCAGAACCGGAAACCAGCGGCCTGGTTAATTAACCGATTGAGCCCAAGACTAGAGGTCCTGTCCTGCCCAAAGTCCCTCATAGAAGACAACATCCCACCGATAGGGATAGGAGGTCACCGCCAGGGCCCATAGATCCCACGGGCCAGCGTCTGCGGGCACGGCTCCTTAGGCCACATCCAGCCGGGAGCGGACACCTGAGTTCCAGACCAGGCAGTCCACCATACACAAAGTCAGTGCAGAGGAAAAGGATAGAGACCACCAGCCCGGGTGGGGGATCCGAATGCAACTGGCCGTGGTGCCGGCCACCAGCACCTTGGTTTACCAAAGACTCATGTGATTCATTGACTGTGAGTAATCAAGCATCCCCTTGCCATCGCTATACCCTGCACGAAGACACTGGGTCCCGGGGCAACCATCCCTACCCACGGAGAGGTTAACATCTAGCTGCCACTACATCTCCCCCAGGTGCCCCATAACAGCAGCGGTGGTGTCCCAACTCACCACACACTGTGGGTGGCGTCACAAACTTAATACGGCCTAGCCCATACATCTACGTCCCCCCCATTTATTCGGCGTGTCCGCGAGACCCCCGGGTCTGGAGCCACCCCCTTAAGAGATCCGGATCCGAGCAGCGGCGGCTGCTGGCACGGGGCGGCACAGTAACACTGATTGTTGGGAACCTGGAACCATGGGGGGTAGGCCCTGCACCCTTGGGAAAGGATGCAGTTCCCTGTAGCACCCTGATGCATTCAGGGGCACTACAGTAGCAGCGCAGCTCTAGGGGTGGTCCCATCACTTCTCCTGTGACGTGGTGGCAAGGATGACGTCATCACCCGCTGCACCCCAGCATGTAGACATCAGCCATAAGAAGAAGTAGATCTCCAGGTACCAGAACAAAGTCCAGGGGGAATGGGAGGGAGGTGAGTATGTGTTGTTTTTTTATATGTATGTGATGTGTGAGGGCTCATCATATATATTGGGAGCTATATAGGGGCTCATACTGCATATAGGGAACTATGTGATGGCTCATGCTGCATAAAGGGGCTATGAGGGGGGTCAATACTGTATATATGGAGCTATGTGCAGGCTCATACTGTATGGGTCTGATTGTGCGCTCATACTTTATATATTGGGCTATGTGGGGGCTCATACTCTATATAGGAAGGCTATGTGGTGATGGCACTAAAGGTCCAAGTGACCCTATTCTCAGTGGCTGAACAGAGTCTGCACTGCATAAGACCTTTGGGTGCCAACAACTTTTCCATCACTAGAATGAATACGGCAGAGCCTGATGACAGAAGCAAACGTCATAGGAGCAGAGCCACATGGAGATGTAAGAGCCAGAATATCACAAGAACCACATATAAGTAAAGAGAAACAAGACTCCATTGTTACTTTAACACCTTTACAACTTAGGATGTACTGGTATGTCCTTGGTCCCCTCCCTCTGGCAACCGCGTGCTCCGGCAGTGAGCCTGCGGTATTCCCTGCACATCTCTGCTGATCTGATCAGTAGAGATGTGTGGCTTACAGGCTCAGTTCACACATGCTTGTTCGCCCTTTAGATTTCGCTGTCAAATACTTTCAAATCAGTGCGTTTTCCACCACCATCGGCGGCCCCATGACGCGATCACGGTAAGCCAATTGTTCCATGGTAGCAACGGGTCATGTGATGACCCCTGTCGCTATCATAATGTATTTCCTCTCAGATCCGACAAAGCCTCAAAACTCACAGGAAAGAAGCATTTCTGCCAATCAGATCAGTGCAGCTCTGATCAACAAAAATGCACAAGCGATCAGACTGTGCATTAATAAAGTCATCCAGGGGAACTAGTAAAATAATAAAAAAAAAAGTAAAACCAAAATGTTTTAAAAAATATGAAAAAATAACAAAAAAAATAAAAGTTCAAGTCAACCCCAATTACCTCATTGACAATAAAATAAATAAAAACAATAAAAATTCTACACATACAGTGCCTACAAGTAGTATTCAACCCCCTGCAGATTTAGCAGGTTTGATAAGATGCAAATAAGTTAGAGCCTGCAAACTTCAAACAAGAGCAGGATTTATTAACAGATGCATAAATCTTACAAACCAACAAGTTATGTTGCTCAGTTAAATTTTAATAAATTTTCAACATAAAAGCGTGGGTCAATTATTATTCAACCCCTAGGTTTAATATTTTGTGGAATAACCCTTGTTTGCAATTACAGCTAATAATCGTCTTTTATAAGACCTGATCAGGCCGGCACAGGTCTCTGGAGTTATCTTGGCCCACTCCTCCATGCAGATCTTCTCCAAGTTATCTAGGTTCTTTGGGTGTCTCATGTGGACTTTAATCTTGAGCTCCTTCCACAAGTTTTCAATTGGGTTAAGGTCAGGAGACTGACTAGGCCACTGCAACACCTTGATTTTTTCCCTCTTGAACCAGGCCTTGGTTTTCTTGGCTATGTGCTTTGGGTCGTTGTCTTGTTGGAAGATGAAATGACGACCCATCTTAAGATCCTTGATGGAGGAGCGGAGGTTCTTGGCCAAAATCTCCAGGTAGGCCGTGCTATCCATCTTCCCATGGATGCGGACCAGATGGCCAGGCCCCTTGGCTGAGAAACAGCCCCACAGCATGATGCTGCCACCACCATGCTTGACTGTAGGGATGGTATTCTTGGGGTCGTATGCAGTGCCATGCAGTCTCCAAACGTCACGTGTGTGGTTGGCACCAAAGATCTCGATCTTGGTCTCATCAGACCAGAGAACCTTGAACCAGTCTGTCTCAGAGTCCTCCAAGTGATCATGAGCAAACTGTAGACGAGCCTTGACATGACGCTTTGAAAGTAAAGGTACCTTACGGGCTCGTCTGGAACGGAGACCATTGCGGTGGAGTACGTTACTTATGGTATTGACTGAAACCAATGTCCCCACTGCCATGAGATCTTCCCGGAGCTCCTTCCTTGTTGTCCTTGGGTTAACCTTGACTCTTCGGACAAGCCTGGCCTCGGCACGGGTGGACACTTTCAAAGGCTGTCCAGGCCGTGGAAGGCTAACAGTAGTTCCATAAGCCTTCCACTTCCGCATGATGCTCCCAACAGTGGAGACAGGTAGGCCCAACTCCTTGGAAAGGGATTTTTACCCCTTGTCAGCCTTGTGACCCTCCACGATCTTGTCTCTGATGGCCTTGGAATGCTCCTTTGTCTTTCCCATGTTGACCAAGTATGAGTGCTGTTCACAAGTTTGGGGAGGGTCTTAATTAGTCAAAAAAGGCTGGAAAAAGAGATAATTAATCCAAACATGTGAAGCTCATTGTTCTTTGTGCCTGAAATACTTCTTAATACTTTAGGGGAACCAAACAGAATTCTTGTGGTTTGAGGGGTTGAATAATAAATGACATCTGAATAAACTTTTCACAATTTAAAAAAAAAAAAAAAAAGAAATAACATTCTTTTTTGCTGCAGTGCATTTCACACTTCCAGGCTGATCTACAGTCCAAATGTCACAATGCCAAGTTAATTCAGAATGTGTAAACCTGCTAAATCTGCAGGGGGTTGAATACTACTTGTAGGCACTGTATATTTGGTATCGCTGCATTCAAAAATTCCCGCTATATCAAAGTATAAAAACAATTAATCTGATCGGTACACTGCGTGGCAAAAAAAAAATTCCAAACACCAAAATTATGATGTTTGGTCACCACAAAATTTTTTAAAAATACAATAATGGGTGATCAAAACGTAGCATCTGCACAAATATGGTATCATTAAAAATATCAGATCAAGACACAAAAAATAAGCCATCGCTGTGCTCCAGATCCTGAAAAATGAGAATGCTACACTCTCGGAAAATGGCGCCAAAAGCGTTATTCTTTTTTTGGACACCTTCTGAATTTTTTTAACCCCTTAGTATAAAAGTAAAAGCATACATGTTTGGTATCTACAAACTCGTACCGATGAGAGGCATCATATGGATATATCAGGTTTACTATAAAGTGAACATGGTGAATAAAAGACCCAAAAACTTTTGTGCAATTGCACTTTTTTTGCAATTTCACCACACTTGGAATTTTTTTTCCCACTTTCCAGTACACTATATGGTAAAACTAATAATTTCTTTCAAAAGTACAACTCATCTTGCAAAAAAACAAGCCCTCATATGGCAAAATAGATGGAAAAATAAAAAAAGTTAGGGCTCTCAGAAGAAGGGAAGGAAAAAACGAAAATGAAAAATGGAAAATCGCCTGTGGATGAAGGGGTTGAAGGGTATCTGTCACATGGTTTTTGGTACCCAATCTGAGAGCAGCATGATGTAGGGGCAGGGAATCTGACTTTAGCAATGTATTATTTACTGGGCTGCTTAGTGCTTTTTTTTTTTTTTATTAAAAGCTATTTTATCTGCTGCAGATCTACCAATTTTCTGAATGCTGAGCTTTTTATGAGCCCACCACACAACTGACTAGGAGCTTTCTGTGTACACTGTGTGTAGCGCCCCTGAGCCATCAGGAGCTAGAGGGAACTGCATCCTGTCAGAGATGCAGAGCCTGCCCCCAGGGACCCAGAAAACCAGTGCCGGTAACACCAAAACATTCATACAATCCCTGTTTTCCCCCCAAAACTGGTGACGGGCTAGGGTTGGACCTAATGGATGGCCACCTAGGAGTGGAATCGATCCAGTCCACTAGACGACAACCAGGGAAGAGGGGTCAGACAGTCAGTAAGTTGAAGTGAAAGGAGACGGACGTAACGGTACTGACGGGAGAGTGTAGCAGTGACATGTCTGGCTCAGGCATGTGGTTGTTGAGGGAGTACGGTGGAGTACTCTCGGAACTATAGCACTGACGGGGTGCAGAGCCCTAGGTCAGGAAAACGTTCAAGGCAGACCTGATAAAATCTGCACGGTGAGGGGACTATCCAGGAGCTCACCGAACATAAAGTTCGGGGCACAGCAGTGACGGGAGAGCCTGGGACCGAGAACAGAGAACCGACCCTACAGGGCTAAAACTGCCTGCTGTACGGACTAAGACTGAAAGACTACCAGGAGGGGACCCCCAGACGCTCCAAGCGACAGGGAGCCACCAACCAGAGACAGGTGCAGGGGAAGTAAGCCACCAGGTCACCACACCGGCACAGGAACCAAGGGAAGCAGTGGTGAGGACCAGCCTCCATCGGGTTGCAAGCAACATCTCTATGAGTAAAGAACCAGTTACACGGCAATCCCTTGTGTGGCCTACCTTATTTCCTTCCGCACCCAGTATTATCAACAGACCTCAGCAACAAACACCATCATCTATCCCCTGGGGCCTGGCCCTACTTGTGGAGGGCCCAACATCCAGGCTTCCATTAACATCAGCCCCAGCACTGAGAGACTGTGCAGCAGCAGCTCCATCTATATAACCGCAACCCGCAAGTGACGTCACGACAATAACTTTATTATTATTCCCCTGTACATAACCCCCTTTTAAGCGACCCCCAGGGTGATGGAACCGGGCAATGGCCACCCAGTGAACTGTCCCAGTAAATATACTGCCCGGGACCGAGTACCCCAAAGCCCTGGGGTGCGTCATGTGCATAGGGCGAAAGCTGCCAATCTGTGTTGTTGGGGGTGTTATTCGACTAACTTGCAGCAGGCCAAGTAATCCTCTAGTGATAAACTCCTGCTAATAAAAGTGATTTTATAAGAGTTACACTAAGCAGACCAATAAGGATACTGTTATGATCTGGTCACCGTGGATGATCACAAAAATCCCATCAGCAGAAAAAACACGAGCAGTTGAAACCTGAGCTGACCGCAATTCCCTATCTGTCAGACTACACTAAATGTAGCCATGGACCGTTCCTAAACACACCTAGAAACCACGTCACAGCGGAGAAACTTACTACACCTCACAGATAGAACTGAGGAAACCTATCTTGCCTCAGACTAGTCCACAAAGGAATAGCAAGCCTACAACATATAAAGCCAACGGTGATATAAGAAAACACAATACACAGAAAGGAAATATAGATTAGCAAAAGCGAAGCCCGACTACCTAGATAGAACCGGACAGGACAGATAACTGATTGCGGTCAGGGAAAACCCTGCGGAAAAATACCAATCTCCTGATATCAAAAAAGACCCTGAGACCACACAGTCTCTACCCCACTATATCAGGTACTCTTGTAACTAATGGAAGAAACAAAATACCAAAAAAAAACACAAGAAATACAAAAGTGCAAATAATCAAATAGAACAGGGAGAATCTCCCTTTTCTTGCAGTGGGACCTGCAAAGGGGGAACCCCCATGCTCATCAAAACAGAAATTGCTCTCCTGAAAGAAAATAGATTTTAAGCAAAACAAAAAGAAAAAAAACACCCTTTGGTGTGGATCAGGCAATAAAGCAAATAACTTACAACTTATCTGGAATGGGACAGGCACAGGATAAATGGAAGGACAACTCCAAGCCAAATCAGAAACAGAGGAACAAAATCTATAACCGGGCCCAGCCAGCAGACACTGCTCTACTATATAACCCAGACTGATCTGCAATTGGGTTTCCCAAACTCGTAATTAAATCCCACACCTGTTTAGGCACAGTCAGCTTTACCCCCAGTTCTGACCACCAGAGGGCGCTCCAAACCATCCCCCCAAAGGATGACATTCACAACAGGATACATTGCTGGAATTGCTAGTCTCTGTCTCTACATTATGCTACTTTCAGATTAGGTATCAAGAACCTGGTGAAAGATTCCCTTTAAGACATTAAGGTCACTGAATCCAGAATTTTGAAGGTATCCTCAAGTACAGTCATAAAAACCATCAATTATTCTCATGAAGACCGCCAAAAAAAAGAAAGACCAACAATTACCTTTGCTGCAGAGGATAAGTTCATCACTTACCAGCTTTAGAAACTGAAAATTGCCAGCACCTCAGATAACAGCTAAATTGGAAACAATTCTTTAAAGCTAGAGCAGTCAGACTGTGGAATACCCAACTGCAAGAGATAGTAATGACAGATACTATAATAGCATTTTTAAAAGGCGAAGGGGTGAACTTAAAGGATCTACGTCTTTTTTCAACCTACATAACTCTTTCTTTGTAAGATGCTGAAGGGCTGAGTGTATGGTTTTTATATGTTTGGTGCCCCCTGAGAAGTATGGAAGGGGAAGTGTGATGCTGTGGGGGTGCTTTGCTAGTGACACTGTTGGTGATTTATTTGATCTATTGCAAATTCAAAGTACATTACCCAGCATGGCTTCTACAGCATTCTGCAATGACATGCCATCCCATCTGGAATGCTCTTAGTGGGACTATGATTTGTGTTGAAAGAGGACAATGTCCCAAACCACTTCCATACTATGTAAGCACTAAGTGATTAAGAAGGAGATGTGTGGAGTGTTGCGTCAGATGACGTGGCCACCACAATCACTCTTTGCACCTGAGATGGTTTGTGAAGAGCTGGGCGTGGGTGGGCTCAGCACAGAAAAGGGCAGCATAAGTTGGGGTCAATACAGAAAAATAGCAACTTGGGATGAGATCAGTATGGGAAAGAGGTAGTAAGGCATGGGAACAGTATGGAGAAGGGGAACCATGTGTGTATCAGTATGGAGAAAAGGCAGCAGGGGGTGGGTTCAGTATGGAGAAGGAGCAGCATTGAAGCTCAGTTTGGAAAGTGATCAGTATGAGGGCGTAGCATGGAAAGAGGGCAGTATGTGGCACAGTATTGATAGATGGCAGCATGGTGGGGCTCAGTATGGAGAGAGGGCAACATGTGGGTCTCATTTTTGAAAAGGAGGCTGGGTGAGGGGACAGTGTGAAGAGGGGGCTTTGTATGTAGTGGGATGCAACACGAGGAGGACAGTAACGTGGGGGCGGCATGGATGAACAATGTGGAGAGTGGGTAGCATGAAGTGGCGTATCTGGGAGGTGAGGTGACGTATTTGACCCAGGTGCAGCCGGGGGCAGCCAAGAGAGGGACGCATTAGGCCGCCTGCTGTGTTGGTCTGAGGTGTCTTCCTGGCGGCGTCATTTTGCTGCCCCCTCCTTCCTCAGAGTGAGAGTTGGCCATTCTCTGAGCCGACTATCAAGCTGGGAGCCAACTCAGAAAAAGTCCAGCGTGCTAGCACCCAGTTGTGAGAGTGCTGATATTGCAAATACTCCAGCTGCAGTGTCTCCTTCTGTCCAGCAGAGGGAGGTCTGCTCAGGCTTAAAGGAGAATGGTGTGAAGAGAAAAGACAGGAAGTGGGAAGGAAAGAGGAGAGACTCAGAGCAGAGAGACTGGAGAGAGAGAAGGCTGCCGGTGTCCTGGTCCATGCTAGCAGGCCTGGAGTGAGAGAGAGAGGCCACTGACTGATGTGTGAGCAGAGTCCACTCAGCTGCTTGTGAGTTGATATAAATGGTTGCCAGAGAGAGATAGTGGCTGCAGAAGCGTGCCCGGCGGAGATCTTTATCTGAGGCCATGCTATCATTCTATGACTTCAGCGGTAGGAGAACTGTCCCTGGTGATTGTCGGTGCCATATAGAACTGTTGCAGAGCCAGACACGGAATGGATATCCCTTTGCCTGGAGACCCCTCTGGAGATAAATATGTTTAACAGTGAGTCCTGAACTCAGTCCTGGCCTATATCTTTTTGTTTTTGCGGACAAGTGTGCACACTGACTCAATAGTGGGTTTGGCGCCAAACCAGGTCTAATATATACTACGCAGCCGCCATTGCTGCAGTACTGTTGGTGTATGTCTGCTGGCAGTTGGTTAGCCCCGGGTACTTTCCTGTGTTGCTTATGTAGCGCCCTGGAAAACTAGGTAGTTGAACATGTAAGCCCCTGCATAACACCAATCCCACGAAGGGTTACATCAGCTGACCTGAAACCCTAGTCACCCTCCTCAGGGAAGGACAGACATCACCAGTGGGCGGGACCAGGTGGATAGGGACCGCCCACCTAGGGGTCTGGAGAGCCCGAGGCGGGAAAACAGTCAGATAAGATCAGGTTGAGTTGAAGTGTGGAGGTGAAGTCTGGCAGGTGCCAGGGTCGGAGCCCTGACACCTTGGCTAGGTGGCAGATGGTAGCCAGAGTCTGCAGGAGACGGGAAGACAGCTGCAGGAGATCCGAGGTGGACCGGGACAGGGTTGGAGCCCGCCGGTACCGACACCGGAGAACCGACCCTGAAATCGTGTGCACAGAGGGGTACTTGGACCCTGAAGCAAGGAACGCCACCGACGGCCTTGCTAATTAACCAATTGAAGGCAGGATTTTAGGTCCTGTCCCAACCTAAATCCTGAAAAGTAGACAACCACCCACAGAGAGGGATAGGGCCACCGTCAGGGCCTGTAGATCCCAAGGGTCAGCGTCAGACGGGCACGGCTCCCAAGCAAAGGACCGGGAGCTGACTCCTGTGTTTCAAACCGGGAAGTCCTATCTACAAAACACTGAGTGCAGAGGAGAGAGACTTTGACTACCAACCCAGGTGTGGGATAAGATACACCCGTCTGCGGCAGCCGGCCACCATCACGTTGGTTTACCACAAGACTTGTGTGCTTTATTTGACCGTGAGTAACATCCCCGGCCTGACCGGGTGCGCCGGCCCCTGCACTCATCATCCTCAACATAGAGACACTGGGCTCCGGGACATCCATCCCTACCCACGGAGGAGTTAACACCCATCTGCCAGCCCAACGTCCCCGGGAGCCCTGCAACGGCAGCGGTGGTGCTACATCTCACCACACACCATGGGTGGCGTCACAGATATTCTACAACCAATCCCGTCTAAATACGCCCCCCTTTTATTCAGAGTGTCCGCGCGACCCCCGGGTCCGGAGAACCGCTCGAGCCGCACTGTAGATCCGGATCCGAGCAGCACCGGCTGCTGTCACGGGGGCGGTACACTTATATGTGTGGGGGAAGGGCGAAGAATTAGAGTTTCTGTTAAGATTATTAATTGGTGTGCTGGTCCAGCGACAGCTCCTTCATACACCCAATGATTTACACCGTGTAATGTTTCCAGAAGTTCCTGGTTAGGTAAACTGTTCCTGTTGGTTCTTGTCCTATTGGAGTCAGTCCTTAGCCCAGCACGCTGATCCCGGTTCAATAACTGGGTGCCTGTACATTTCTTTGTGTTTATTTTTGCTTTACATGCCCATTGCCTTTATCGGGTTATAAAAAGTTTGTGTTTAAACCCAGTCTGGTCTCGTTCCTCATTTGTGACCCGCAGTATCCTGGGAATAATCTCTCGCTTTTACACTTTAAATTAGGTATACAATATATGCCTGCAAACTTTCCGGTATTAATAAAGAAAAGAAAATATATAGGCCCGAAAAGGATTTTTGTTTTTAGGTTGCAGCAGCAGTATATGTAGAGAAGGATGTAAGGCACTAAACCCTACCTATATGCCTCTAATCAAAAGCTATCCCTCCTCCTCCAGCTATCTCTATATTGAATGCAGGTAACAGATGTTTTACTATAAAAAGGACAGTATGTAGCCCTGAAAAGGAAATTTGTTTTAATAGTGCAGAAGTGGTATACAATTACTGCACTAACAAACACTGATATAGAAAATAGGATATCATTTCACCTGATAAAGTGCACGATTCAGTGCAGCTCCATCCAAAAGTAGAAATAGTGCCAGCACAAATCCGTAAAAAATTGTTTTTGCAATTTTATTCAATGCAAAAAGGCATAAAAATAAGAAGGTAGGTGGATTAAAAACCTGAGACTAAGGGCCCCTCTGGGCCAGAAATGTGCTACCTGTACCTGTCTTGTATCAGGTTTTATTTTAAATCCACCTACTTATTGGTTTTATGCCTATTTGCATTGAATAAAATTGAAAAAAAATTTTTTTACGGATTTGTGCTAGTACCATTTCTACTTTTGAACAATTAAACACTGCCTATATTCCTGCTATAATCTAAGCTCTCCCTTCTAGATCATTGCTACCTGAACTGCTTCCAGAAGACAGTGTGCTAAACATTGTGTCATCAGACCCAATGATGTGACTAATGAAGTTCCATTAGGCCACATAGCTACAGCATTACCGTGTATGGCAGGCAATCTCACATGGCTGTCTAACAGCCGCTAAACATGCATGGCAGGGACTCGAGTATGGCACTCAAGCACTCACAACACTGAGCAGAGTAACGAGTGTACGATCAAGTATCGAGCAGTGGCGAGCACGCTCGCTCATCACTAAGGATAAACTTTAGGACCACTTTGTCAACTAAACATACAATTATGTAAGAAATAAAAAAATAGATCCAGATTGTACCTACTGAGTATGCTCTTCATCGTGCTGTTTTAATTGCCATTTACTGCAGTCCTCAACATGAAAACAAAACTATTTCCTGCTTCAGAACGTTTTTGACAATTTGTGTTTTTTCTTGTTCTTAAAAATTTTTCAAGATTCCTGTTGTGATGGTCCCCAGGAGGTACAAACCACTTTGTTAAAGTGTGGCTGCCAGAAAAGTATAGTTATATACTCTATTCACAAAAAGTTAGGGATATTTGGCTTTCGCATGAAATTTCAGGATGATCATAAAATGCACTCTAATCTTTTCCGGTGAATTTAATGTGACGTTCTCTAAACTTTTGAATGCACATGTCCAACTGTTCAATGTTTCAGTACTTTTTGCACAACTTGCTGTTCTCTAACAAGGAGCTGGGGGACGAGGGTTGCCCCAAGTCTCACTAACTTATTTATAGGGTGGTTTGAGTCCTTTTCGCTGCTACATGGGTCACAGTATATGAACGAAATCCAATTGTATAAGCGTTTTATCGATGATTTGATAATCTGGAAAGGGCCAGAAAAAAGCACGTATTTTTGTGGAGTCACTTAATAAAAATGATTGGGGGATAAGTTTTGTGTCAAATATTAATATAGAAAAAATAATATATTTGGATCTGGAGATTAGTCATGAACAGAAGAGGATAGTGACAAAAACAGACTTCAAGAAAGTTGACAGTAATGGATACCTTGATTTTCGCAGTGCCCACTATTCAAAGTGGAAAAAAAACATACCATATAGTCAATTCCTGTGTATAAGATAAAATTGTTCACAGCAAAAAGATTATAAGATTCAATTCAAAATCTTGACCAACAGGTTCAAAGATAAAAAATACCCTAAGGAATTAGTACAAACAGCCTATGAGCTAAATTTAGAAAAAAATGCAAGAGGAGTATAAAATGAAAGAAAAAAAGATGGTGAATAAATCGGAAATGGCTGGAAAGAAAAACGTGGAAATTTAATTTTATTATCACTTTTAATAGAGGGAACAAGCTGATTAGAAAAATTCTTAGTAAATATTGGTATCTGTTGAAAAATGACCCATATTTGAAAAAAAATAATACGTCCAACTCCAGAGATCACATTTAGGAGGGGCACACCATTAAAAATATTGTAGCCCCTAGTAAAATTCGGAATCTCCAATCCCAGTAAGAAAGTAATGTTTTTGGCCAATTTTTTTTGTATATAATAATAATAAAATGTCTGTTGACAAAAACAATAAAAATATAAGTAGTGGAGTTTTTAAATGTGGGTCATAAAAGTGCTGTAGTTGTGAGATCTTACAGTGCCTTGCGAAAGTATTCAGCCCCCTTGATTTTTTTCAACCTTTTCCCACATTTCAGGCTTCAAACATAAAGATAAAACTTTATATTTTATGGTGAAGAATCAACAACAAGTGGGACACGATTGTGAAGTTGAACGAAATTTATTGCTTATTTTAAACTTTTGTAAAAAATAAAAAACTGAAAATTGGGGCGTGCAATATTATTCGTCCCCTTTACTTTCAGTGCAGCAAACTCACTCCAGAAGTTCATTGAAGATCTCTGAATGATCCAGTGTTGTCCGAAATGACTGATGATGATAAATATAAGCCGCCTGTGTGTAATGAAGTCTCCGTAAAAATGCACCTGCTCTGTGATAGTCTCAGTGTTCTGTTTAAAGCACATAGAGCATCATGAAAACCAAGGAACACAACAGGCAGGTCCGTGATACTGTTTTGGACAAGTTTAAAGCCGGATTTGGTTACAATAAGACTTCCAAAGCTTTAACATTCCAAGAAGCACTGTGCAAGCAATCATATTGAAACAGTGCAGTCCCGTATGAACGGGCTCCGGCACAATACTAAAAATGGATTTTTCAAACACAGCTTCTAGGCACCTGCTATTGAGGCACAACAGAGAATTTAAAGTGAAAGTTACTCCAGTGGAGCGTGTCTCAGAGGAAGTGAATAATCGTATAGCAGTTCTCAATAGAAAACAATCCTTTAAACCAAACATCAGGATTTTCATATATGAGGTAAAGCCAGTGCAGTACTGGCACTATCAGGCAGATTATCTACATACCATTAGTGGTCAGCTCGGATGTTTAGGCTTTCAAATCCAAGAAAGCGAAGTTTAAAAATTCAGCAGCTTTTTGATTGACGGTTGCACTAAGCAGATATTATCCAAGCGGGTTATGCACATGAAAAGCGCCATTTTCTGGGGCGCCTGCAAACTGCAATTCTCAGTGGGGGGCCCAGAAAGCTTGGGCCACACTGCGCTACGTTTTCCAGGTCCCAGCTGCCTAGTTATACCTGGCTGGATACAAAAATTGGGCGAAGCCCACGTCGTTTTTTTAAATTATTTCATAAAATTCATGAAATAATTAAAAAAAGGGCTTCCCAATATTTTTGGTTCCCAGCCAGGTACATATAGGCAGCTGGGGGCTGGGGGCAGCCCGTACCTGCCTGCTGTACCTGGCTAGCATCCAAAAATATGGCGAAGCCCACGTCACTTTTTTTTAGTTTTTGGGCAAAGAAATTAAAAAAAATTAAAAAAGGGCTTCCCTAGATTCTCCATTAATAATCTGCCTGATAGTGCCAGTATAGCACTGGCTTTACCTTATATACGAAAATCCTGATGTTTGGTTCCCTTTAATTGTTTGCATCCAAATAGTTTAAATATGTTGGTGAAAGTATGATGCTCATATACGGACAAAAGGGATTGCAAGACAAATGTTTTCTGCTGATTGTATTTTTATAGATGTGAAAATGGGGAAACTACATATCTAGTATTTTTTTCATGTATTTTTATATCTATATTTTTTATACTTTTATGTGTTAGATAGCGACCAAGAAGTGTATAACAGGTAAAATACAAAACAAAAAACACAACAAAAAAGAAAAAAAAAAGCAAAAAAACAAAAAACCTATCAGCAATAGAGAACCACCGGGCATGGGCCATAGGAGTTATATGAAATAAGGTGAGGAAAACGGTGGGGTTACTCAAGTGTTTCTCCTGTTACTAATTAGATTTTAATAATGTATTTTTTAAAGTCGAGCTCTGAGGGAGCATCTGTCATGTTATTTTACCTGAAGAAGGCTATCTTTTTTAAGATTTTTAGTTGAAACGCGTTGTAGTATTTTATAATAGCCAAATAAAACTTCTTCTGTTATAATATATCTGGAGATCAGCGCCATATTTTTGGATTTGAAGGATTTTCAAGCATTTTATTCAGCTTCCTATGACCTACATGCCCATATAGACGGCTTAGCAGGTATGATTCTCTTGACCAATTTACTTTAAATGCAGGAGAATTCACGCACAAAAATTCAGCGGAAAATACACTAGGTAGACACTAGATGCATAGCAGGTTCTTCAGGGGGTTCACTTTTTAGCAATAGGCCATTCTCTACATGTTATAAGCATCCTTTATCAGAAGTTCAGATGTCGTTGAAAAGTTGTTGTCTTGAATAATTGCTTGAATAAACACAAGAGGAGAAAAGGAGTCTTTTCTACAGATAAATAGTACAGTATTTAATTAATTAAATAAACAAACACATAATAGGTGGGGAACAAGTTACAATAATATTCAAGATAAAATCAAAGAGTATGGGGCAACCTGGCTGCACATGTGGTGTCTAATGTTATATATGGTTTTACCGTCGGTGGAATGAAAAATTGTACTGTGGAGGACATCAGCGCAGGTAAGGCAGTGGCCACAAGGGAAACAGCCACGTACTTGACCCCTTGTACTGAAAGGGTTTTGTATGTATGGCACATAGCGGCTTTTGACTAGGATGTCACTCAGATTGTTGGCACACCTTGCAGTCATGAGGCAATAATCAGGTCTATAACTGGAATGGGCCAATGTTTATTTAGGACCTCCAGCATATTATCCCATTTGTGGTTGTATGTCCTTATGAGCCTTACTTGAGGGTCCATTTTCTTTCACTTGGGAGTGTATTTAAGTAATTGAGTGCTCTGGGGTTTCCATTACATGGGATGATTACCATTAATCAGGACACACAAGCCAATACTGTACACATCATTGAGCGTCATTTCCAACGCTACTGAAATCACTTCACTTGGGACACCATCAAACTAAATTTAAACCTAATAGTTCAGGACTCATTAAATATTTATGTCGGTAAACATTTTGTATAAAGTGTACAAAAATGGTAATTCCTCTGCTTCTAATACGTTGTGCTGCATTTTCTTTCTAGATTTCATAATCCAAACTATTGCAGCTTCTATCTCATGTTTTCTATCGTCGTCAACTTTCTGTCAAGTTTCTTTTCTTTCAGGGTCAGATTCACCTTGTTTGGCCGCCACTGAAAACACAAAGTATAGTTTTAGTTAATTAAAATTATACAAGTAAAGACATACATTTAATATACATGGGATTTTTATACTATAATAATAATAATAATAATAATTTGGATACTATAATGTTGTACCCACTGTTTGGATTTTAACTCTATGAAGTTTGGAAGTGAACTGATCATTTACAGTGAACATGTGCCCACTCTCTATTTCCTTAGATTTGGGTTCTTTTGTGAGGACTCGTTGGGTTGGTTTTCCACAGGCCAGAGACTGAAGTGTCCTCACAAGCTCTCTCTCTGGGAAATCCGTCTCCTGCTGAATTTCCTAAACAGATACAGAAAAGCAAAGTTTCAAAATGCGTTTTACACACAAATTGTATTAGAAAGAAAGAAATGTTGGTTTTAGTGAAATCACAAGAAACTAAAAGCATTAAGGTATAAAGATCTATTCAACTACATAATTAAAAAAAAGGAAAGGTCATACTGAATGTCAAAGTCTGAGTGATATCTATCACATTGTGAGGACAGAATGGAGTTTTGTTGATTAGAAAAAAGAAAATAATAATAATATTATTCACTTGTATAGCGCCATTAATTCCACAGCCCTTTTGTCATGATTCATGTATGACTCTGCTTGTGCAGAGCCATTGTATGTGTTTGTTTTCCTGCTGTCTGCATTCTCAGAGGTTAGGTCAGATGGGAGGAGCCTATTCTGTCATGCCTCTTTTTTATCTTGGAATTATTTTCCTCGGTACACCGCCAGTGATAGTTCCTGCCCTGCAGTGTGCGCTTCTGATTCCTATGAGTCTGTTCTGATCCTGCCTGCTACCTAGTACTCCTTTCCCTGACCTCCGTCCTTCCCGTCTTGTCTTACCTCCCTGTCTCCCTAACCTGCTCTCTGCCTTGTTATCCTGTCTCCTCTCCCTCCTCTATACTTATTTGTCCTCTTGGTTTCCGACCCTGGATTGCTATCTAACTACTGCTCTGCTCCCCTCCCACTCCTGACGATACCTCCTGGCTTTCCGACCCTTGGCTCTCACTTGACCCCGGCTCCTCTTACCCCTCTGAACCTACGTGACCTTCCACCACTGACCTTCGGCTTCATTGACCATTCTATTGCATCCTTCCACGGATGCTAGTGACCTCTAGTGGGCCTAACGTTAACTACACTTAAAAGTACTACATCATGCCGACTCCCCTGGTGGTAGCATCACAACTTTAAATACATCAGCAACACTGTTCCCATTGGGGCTCAAAATGTAAATTCCCCATCAGTATGTCTTGGAGTGTGGAAGGAAACCAGAGAACCCAGAGGAAACCCACACAAACATGGGGAGAACATACAAACTCCTTGCAGATGTTCTGTTGAAATAAACATCAAAGACGACATTTCTTTATTTATTCCTATAGATATACCATGGAAGAAGTTAAAGAAAAAAAATATAAAAATAATACAGAATGGGAGCATATTGACAATGACACCATGACTGTCCTCATTAAACCCCAAGCAGTAAAATAATATTGCAGTGAACAAAGTATTAATGTTGATCTGACAGGTCAGTGTTATATGCATGGACCTATGAATGGTGATCCTGAGTAAGGGACTTTCTTACGAGTTGATGAGATATTCAGAACTGAGCTTCTCAAGCTTCTTTTATTCACCAGAAAATTGTGATGCCTGGGACTGACCAGTGGTTACGTCAATGCTAAGATTTGCAAAGATACCTCAATTTATATTAACATTTGTCTCTCATTTAGCAAAATAAAGGCTACTTTTGTGCTGGTTATAATGTTCTGTTGGATTTCAGCGATGGCAGCTGCCACAGAAAGTACTGTGCAGCTATAAATATCTCTAAAACAGACTTCAATTAAAAACCAGGTGGCGCTTTACAGTTTGAAAGCATTGTTGTATAAAGGGGTCCCCAACTCATGGCTGTGATCATTGGAGAACCAGTGTCAGCCATATCAGCATCCACATGAGGCCAGTTACAGCAGCAAAGTCAAAAGCTCTCGGTTCCACCACTGTCCGTCCTCTAGGCGGCAGCAATATGATGCAATACCTGTTCACCGACGCAGGCAGCTTCACTTATGATGTCTGGGGAATTGATATTTTCTCTGCAGAGATCTGGGCTCGTATGCATCTCTGAACTGAATGTGGCTCTCGGAGTAATAAAGGTTGGTGACCCTTGATCTAGAATACATTATGTAGGAAAAAGAACAGTAAATATCCTTTTTATATATATATATATATATATATATATATATATAGGGGTTGGACAAAATAATGGAAACACCTAACATTTTGGCATCATAATCTTCGAACATGTTATAAACATGCAAATCGTGACATATATTAATGTTTTGTAGTTGATTATCTGTGTTATGGATATGTGTATGGGTATATGCAGTGCCTTGCGAAAGTATTCAGTCCCCTTGAATTTTTCAACCTTTTCCCACACTTCAGGCTTAAAACATAAAGATACAAATTTTAATGTTATATCAACAATAATTAATTCTTACATTAATAATTAATTACAATTATAATAATTCTTAGAATAGACTTCATACAATTCCTGACTGACAGGTTTACTTAATTTTATATGGTCAAATAAACCAGAAATGGCTCTAGATTGGGAGCGGGTCAGTCATTGCTGCCACATGGAGCATTCTGTGGTATGACTGTTAGAAACTGACCTTGTTGTCCACAGCAACCAATCAGGGCTCAGCTATTATTTCTTAAGTTGTGAGGAAAAATGAAAGTTGCACTGTGATTGGTCATTTTGGGCACAAGGTAATTTTGCTTTCATATATTTATTAAGATAAGGTTAACGGAATAACATATCAAATCCACACAATCAAGATATTATTATGCGTAGCATACCATTATTTGAATACATGTGGGGATCTATTGTATGAATAAAACTTTTTTTAGCTGGGGGGGTAGGTATAGGAAAAGAGAAAGGAGAGGGGAGGGAGAGGTAAAGTAATTACTTTATTGGGGATGAAAGAGGGGAGGAGGGTGGAGGCAAGGAAAAACAAGGTGAAGAGGGAGTGGGTAAAAGGAAGAACAATGAACATATACAAATCTCAACCATGTTAACAGGCTTCCCTTCTAGGAATATAAGCATATTGTCAAGAAAGCATGACTGAATGTTTGAATAAAACGATTCATGTTATAAAAAAGGTTTTTAAGTAGTTAGAAATATTTATGTAATACCTTGTATAAAACTATTCCAGTGATCCCATCTTCGGTAATAGGAGGCAAAGGCATTGTTAATGGTAGCAAAGTACTTCTCGAAGTTGTTGTGAAGAGAAGTAGTCTCTACGACCTCAGAGATAGTGGGCACCGTAGGTTTCTTCCAATTAGAAGCTATAAGATTTCTAGTAACTAGAAATTAATGAGTTAGGATAGGTTTATGTATAGGGTCAAATTTTTCCAAATTAAGTGAAAGCAGGGCCATTTGGGGAGTTACCTGAATTGTGGCGTTAGTAATCTGATTAATCAGACTAGAAATATTTTCCCAGAGACTCTTCAATCTGGGACAACTCCAGAAAATGTGGAGTAGAGTACCTCTCTCGTAAATCTGGGACAACTCCAGAAAATGTGGAGTAGAGTACCTCTCTCGTAAATCTGGGACAACTCCAGAAAATGTGGAGTAGAGTACCTCTCTCGTAAATCTGGGACAACTCCAGAAAATGTGGAGTAGAGTACCTCTCTCGTTGCAATCCCTCCAACATAAAGGGGACATCTCTCTATTAAATTTAGCAAGTCTGCATGGAGTGAGATACCAACGCGAGAGAATTTTGAAGTGAGATTGATGGAGAGAGGCACATGCATTTGAAGAATAGGTTAGTGAAATGGCTTTCTGCCATTCCTCATCCGTAAAGCTCTTACCCAAATCTTTTTCCCAATCTAGCATCTATTTGCTTTTGTGGAATGTTAGATCGTTATTGAAGTAGTTAAAGATATTATTACAACACCATAGGGACATTTTGGTTGGGTTACAGAATAACATGCAGGTTATTTCAGAAAGGGGGTTTGTAAATAATAATGTTGTCTTTAAAATTTCCCTAAATTTGATGAGGGCCTTAAAGTCAGAGTCTGGGAGTTTGTGTTTGATCTTTATATCCAGGAAGTTTATAAAGTCTTTTCCATTAAAGATGTCTCCAACCGTTTTTAGATTTGACTCTTGCCATCTTCAGGGAATTTCTAAGTGTAATACTATTGTATGAACTGAGGATTTCGATTGCGTTAGGGCAATGACAACCAGAGACGGGTACTTGGTGCAAAGACGTTTATAATATGCAACCAACAATATGTACACAGAACAGAACATAAACACAGTAGAACATAAACACAGTAAATACCTGCCAGGTTCAGAGCAAAGGGCAATACCCGGGGCCACGCACCGGACTCCCCCAGGGAGACCACCAGGAGCGAACCCCTATACAGGGACTGTCTGGCGATCACCCCAGAAGGCCTAAATGCGCAGCAGCCGGGACACGAAAGGGCAACAGGTATAGTCTAAAAATGTCCGTACGTGATGTGAGTCCTAGGGTGGATATGAAATGGAAGGAACCGGGCAGAAGTGCCGACCAGAGACGGCAGACGGAGTCCGGGCACAGCTTGATGAGACCAGGTGACGTCCAGAGCCGGTGTCGGGTGTTTCAACAGGATCCAAATAGCAATCAGGAACCAAGAGCAGCAGGGCAGGAGTAGACAGGAAGCAGTATACTCAGGCAACTAGACTAAGCTTAGGGGCGGGCTTTTAAACAGATGAACAGGAAGTAGGGCAACAGAACAGAAAACTCCATGTTAACAAAGGGCAAGATCCTTCAGAAGAAAACTGGAAATCCTGGAACTCTGACAGTACTCCCCCCCCCAGAAACGGCCTCAGGACGAACCAGGGCCAGGCTTGTCCAGGTACCTCCGATGAAACTGAGCAACCTTCTGGGGCGCTCGGATGTTACCCACAGGTTCCCAGGAATCATCCTCGGGGGGAGTACCCCTGCCAACGAACCAGATACTGAAGCCGATGCCGATGGAGCCGGGAGTCAATAATGTCCTCAACCACATACTGCTCCTGGCCATCAACCATCACCGATGGAGGAGGAGGCACCATACGACCCTGAAACGAATTAGGGGAAACCAGTTTCAGCAGGGAAACGTGAAAGACCGGGTGTACCTTCAAATTCCGTGGTAGCTTCAGCCGACAGGCCACAGAGCTCACTATCCCGGTGATCTTGAATGGACCAATGAATTTCTGCCCCAGCTTTTGCGAAGGAACACCCAGTTTTAGATTCTTGGTGGATAACCACACCGAGTCCCCTACCGTATACATGGGTGCCTATTTCCGGTGAGTGTCTGCCGACTTCTTGTAACGCTCCTGAGCCGGAGCCAAAGAGTTCTTCAAAACCTCCAGATTTTGCTGTAGCTCTGTCAATCTGTCCTCCACTGCGGGCACCGAAACTGCTACCGGTGACCTAGGCAAAATACTCGGATGATAACCCAAGTTAGCGAAAAAGGGCGTTACCTTAGTGGAGCTGCTCTGAGTGTTGTTATACGAGAACTCCGCCAAAGGAAGCAGCTTCAACCAATCGTCCTGCAGATGGCTGACATAACATCGCAGGTACTGCTCCAGGGTTTGATTAGTCCGTTCTGTTTGCCCATTTGTCTGGGGATGGTATGCAGAAGACAAACAGACATCAATATGGAGTGCCGAACAAAACCCTTTCCAGAACTTAGAAGTGAACTGCACACCCCGGTCAGAGATGATCTCATCCGGTACCCCATGCAACCGAAATATATTCTGGATAACCAAATCCACTGTCTCTGCAGCTGAGGGAAGACCGGTACATGGAATAAAGTGAGCAGCCTTTGTCAACCGATCCACTACCACCAAAATGGTATTGTAACCGCCCGAGACGGGCAACTCCACAATAAAATCCATTGAGATGGATCCCCAAGGGCGAGATGGCACGGGTAACGGTTGAAGGAGTCCCGTAGGAGCCACACGAGGGACCTTGCACCGCACCGGGCACAAACCACACATGAGTGGACATAGTCTTTCACATCCTTTAAACAGGTAGGCTACCAGAAAAAACAACTCAGAATTTCCTGCGTCTTCTGTACCCCCCTATGACCTGCCAACACGGAGTCATGGACCAACTTGAGAACCCGAAGTCTTACAGCCTCCGGGACATAAATACGTCGCTCTCTCAACCACACACCATTCCGAAGGACAAGAGTCACATCATTCGGGGGGGCAGCAAGAAATACGTCACCATCATAGGGCAGCTTGATGTCCTTCCACAAGTCCTGGTCCCGGATTACTCCAACAAAATTGGCATCTGATAAAACGGTTTGAGATGGGGTTCCAGGCACGGAGTCCATGGCGTGGATTCGGGATAAGGCATCGGCTTTCCCATTACGTGACCCTGGACGGTATGTGACGATAAAATTGAACTGGTAAAGGAACAGGCTCCAACGGGCTTGCCGTGGAGACAGGCACCTGGCAGATTTCAGGAATTCCAGGTTACGATGGTCTGTGAGAACTACTACTTGTTGCTCTGCTCCCTGTAAGTGGTGTCTCCATTCCTTAAAAGCAGAAATAATCGCCAACAATTCCTTGTCCGCAATGTCATAGTTCTTTTCTGCAGGGGACAAACGGCGAGAAAAGAAGACACACGGGTGCAAGAGACTCTTGTCCCCAGTCCTCTGTGAAAGGATAGCCCCTAATGCATAATCGGAAGCATCGACTTCCACAATAAAAGGGAGTGCGTGATTCGGGTGTATTAGTATTGGCGCTGAGGTAAAACAAACCTTGAGACGATTGAAAGCTTCCTGGGCCTGGGCGGACCACACGAACATCTGCCCCTTCTTGGTTAACAGGGTGATAGGACGGACGATCTCTGAAAAGTTGCGGATAAAGCGTCTGTAAAAATTAGCAAAACCGACAAAGCGTTGTACCTCCTTGATGTTTCCTGGTTCCGGCCAGTCTAGAATTGCCCGTATCTTGCCAGACTCCATGTTGAGTCCCTGAGGAGAGATGACATATCCTAAAAATTGTATCTTTGAGCAATGGAATTCGCATTTCTCCAGTTTAATATACAGGTGGTTATCCCTCAGATGGGTAAGTACGGTCTTGACGTGCTCCTGGTGTTCCTGTAGGGAATCAGA
This sequence comes from Anomaloglossus baeobatrachus, assembly GCF_048569485.1. Lineage (NCBI taxonomy): Eukaryota > Metazoa > Chordata > Amphibia > Anura > Aromobatidae > Anomaloglossus > Anomaloglossus baeobatrachus. Next base: position 549,422,073 of record NC_134355.1, on the reverse strand, counting down.
AAAGATCAAGATATCATTCAGGTAAATCACCATGAACTGATCCATTATATCCCTAAAAATATCGTTGACTAGGTGTTGGAAAGCCGCAGGAGCGTTACAGAGTCCGAAGGGCATCACTAGATACTCATAATGTCCATACCGTCATCTGAACGCTGTTTTCCACTCATCCCCGGGACGTATGCGAAGTAGATTATATGCCCCACGGAGATCCAATTTAGTAAATATTTTGGCCTGTTGTACTCTCTCCAATAGTTCGGGAATCAATGGCAACGGATACCGGTTAAGGATGGTTATCTTATTTAGTTCCCGGTAGTCGATACAAGGTCTCAGAGTCCCCTCTTTCTTCTTCACGAAAAAGATGGGTGCCCCCGCTGGTGAGGTAGAAGGTCGAATAAATCCCTTGGCTAGGTTTTCATCGATATAATCTTTTTTTTTAAAATCAGATCTTTTTTTATTAAATCATTAGGGATCAATACAGAGAGTATTTCACTTTTCATATAACTGATAACAATAAACAGATAAACACATATGATTTATAAATCAGGTTCTTTCTCTGCATATATGTAAATATAATAATAGAGTTCTCAAATCATAATTATATTATATAACTTGAGCCTACAAACCTCGTGGCTCTACAAATAAACAAAACTTAAATTATGCAATAATGCCTCAGACTAACAGGAACACCTCCTCCATCAGCCGTGTCGCTCCACATCATATTGCTATACTCTCCTGCTCCTCCCTCTCCGTGCAGTCATCCATGAAACCATTCCAGTCCTCTCTCACCTCTTCATTCAAAGTCCATTTCGCCACAGAAAAAACTAGTTTTAATTCCCTTCCTCACACATGCCATCACTGCAGGCACAACAGTAACCGGTCCAGCATTGCATCCCGAACCAGTGCACTAGAGGGTAGGCCCGGCAACTCCATCCATGGCCGCCAAATGTTGTAAAACTTTTTCAATGTTTTTCTTTTTAAATAAACTCCCCTTTCCAATCTTATGACGTTATTTAATTTGTTTTTGAGCTCTGGTAATGTTGGTGGTAGAGGGTCTAACCAGTGATATGCAAGTAGCTTTCTTGCTTGGTACAAGATACGTGCTATTCCCAGGGCTGTTGGAGAATCCGGATCCACTTCTCCTTCCCATAGACTCAACAGGCACAGGCGGGGCGACGGTGGTATTGTGATATGATATATTTGACCTATAAGTCCCAGGGTTTGGTTCCAGAAATCACCAATGTGTCCACACTCCCACATAACATGCATCAAATGGGCATTATCCTGTCCACACCTAACACACTGTGTGTTTGGTCTGAGTCCCATCTTAAATAGTAGACTGGGAGTTTTATATACCCTGTGGATGAGATATATTTGAGACAGCTTTTGGCACTCCGATACCGCCAGTTTAGGAACTTGTTCCAATATATCAGACCACTGGCCTTCTGTCAGGGGACCGACGTCTCGTTCCCATTTGCTTTTAACAAGCAATGGATGTGTTTCCAGATGGGCAGGTAGTAATTTTTTATATAGTTCCGAAATAAGACCCTTAGAGGACTCAGATGTAAGCAGCCTATGTAATGTTTGATTATGTGTCACTGTGACCGGGTTTGTCCTCCCCTGTCTTTCCAGTGCGTGTCTCAGCTGCAAATACTGATAAAAGAAGACATGCGGAAGGTGAAACTCCGTTCTCAGTTGTTCAAAGCTTTTAAGAGTATTATTTTGTAGTACTTGTGACACTAAATGGATCCCTTTATCCTCCCATCCTCTGAACCCTACTAATTTTTTAATTTCTGGCAAGTCGGGGTTCTGCCACAGTGGCCAGAGCTCTGTAGGTCCGCTTATCCCCAAAAGAGACTTACCCCTGTCCCACACCCGGAATATCATAGCCAGTGTGGGATATCGTGCCCCATTTATCTGTCTTTGTCCCACATCCAACCGGCAACCTGGGTACTTCCATACTGATCCCTCTCTCACTATATCACCACTGGTATCATACCCTCCTTCTTTGCCCCAACCCCTCAGATGTTGCATCTGGGAGGCTATATAGTATATATATGGGTTTGGTACCGCCAGTCCTCCCTCCTCCTTTCCCCGCTGTAGCACTTCCAGTCGAATCCTAGCTTGCTTTTTCTTCCAAATAAGTTCCCGGAATATTGTATTAATTTTTACAAAAAAATCCCTACATATCCACACTGGAGAATTATGTATAAGGTATAGTAATTGGGGCATCATTACCATTTTAATTAAATTGGATCTGCCGACATTTGATAGCGGCAAACGGCACCAGGTATGCACTTTTGCTCTGAATCGCTGTAACAGGGGTTCCAGATTTAGGGCCTGGAAATCCTTCGGGATTGGGCTGACAATTACTCCCAGATATTTAAACTCCCGGACCACAGGAACTGGAATCTGTAAGTCCGAAAAGTCCCCCGGAATTAAAGCCGACTTGGACCAGTTGATTAGTAGACCAGACCTCTGTCCAAATTCCCGAATGATATTCATTGCCGGCAAAATCGAGGAACGTACCCTGTCTAAATATAAGAGTAGATCGTCTGCGTATAATGATATCTTTTGTTCCACGGCTCCACACCGAAATCCCTCTACCTCCCTGGATTTCCGTATTGCCACTGCCAACGGCTCCACTGCAGTCGCGAATAGCAAGGGTGAAAGCGGGCACCCCTGTCTAGTACCTCTTCCAAGAGGAAAAGACTCGGAGACCCTGCCATTAACCCTAACCTTTGCCACCGGTGAGTCATATAGCAGTTTTACCCAATTTATGAATCTATGTCCAAAGCCTATTTTCCGAAGTACAGACCACATATATTCCCATTCAAGGCTATCGAACGCCTTAGCGGCGTCTAATGACAAAATTGCCCTTTCCCCCGGTACCTCAGAACTATGTTGAATTCCCAAATATAATTACCTGAGATTCATAGATGTGGCTCTGCATGGAATGAAGCCTGTCTGATCACTCTGCACTATAGATGAGATGACTCGGGACATCCTATTGGCGAGCACCTTGGCCAGCAATTTAATGTCTGTTTGTAGGAGAGAGATTGGGCGATACGAATCCGGGATCTCTGGATCTTTTCCAGGTTTTAATATTAAGACTATTAAGGCTTCCCTCATAGAGGGCGGGAGGACCCTCTGCCTTTCAGCCTCTTCAAATACCTTAAGTAGTTTGGGTAGCAGTAAGGGTGCATACGCTTTATAAAACTCTCCAGGCAGGCCATCCGTTCCCGGAGCTTTTTCATTTTATGTCTGACCAAGCGCTTCCTCCAGTTCTTCCAATGAGATGTCCCGGTCCAGCAATTCCCTGTTTACATCACTCAGTGAAGGAAGAGAGAGAGCATCCAAATACTGCTCAATCTCAGTCTCCGTGAGGTCACAGTCTGATGTGTATAGCCGCATATAATACCTCTTTATTTCTCTTATTATATCCTCGCTTTCTGTTACAAAGTCACCTGATTCCGTCTTTAACCTATTTATATAAGAAGATCCTTCCTGTGCTCTAATGACTGTGGCCAGTAGGTGCCCCACGCCCTCCCCCGCCATAAAATAATTTTGTTTAAGGAAATAGCGTTTATTTTCTGCCACCGACATGAGATTTTCTTTGAGTGACATCTGTGCCTTCTCTAGAGTGTTTTTAGTTTCTACTGTTGGGTTGAGCACCACCGCAGCCTCCGCATCAGATACCTCCTGAATCAGACTCTGGGTGTAACATTTGGTTTGATTTTTGCGTATGCATATTTCTCTAATATATATGCCCCTTACCACAGCTTTCATAGAGTCCCAAACTATGTGTGGCGGTGCAGAGCACTCATTAATATGGAAGTATTCTAGAATGTTATCATGTAAAGATCCCCCAATAAGCTGGATCCAGAAGGGATTAAGTTTCCAGATAGGCCTGGGCAGAGTGACGGGGTTTCCCCATGCAAGCGTAACATGTAATGGTGAGTGATCACATACGCTTCTAGGTAGGTAGGCCACCTTTTGTGTATATAAGGCCATAAGTGCGTTTCCAATAGCCAGGTCTATCCGTGACATGGTGTGGTGGGAGCTAGAGTAACAGGAGAATTGTTTGGTTGTGGGGTGTTGGGCACGCCAAAGATCTACAAAACCCAGCTCCGTTAGCATTCTAGCAAATGAAGTCGGGGCGGCGTTCTCCGATATGTTTCCCGAGTGTAACTTATCTAGATAGGGATGTAAGTAATTATTAAAATCCCCTATCAAAAGCGTCGGCACAGATGGAAGGGAATCTAAAATAGACAATATCCTTTTTACCGGTTCGACTGAATATGGTGGAGGGATATATATCGCAACCAGAATAAATTGTATACCATACAGCGTGCAAAGCAAACATACAAATCTGCCCCCCGGGTCAATCACTGATTTGGTACATGAGAACGGGATGGATTTGTGCACCAACACACTCACACCCCGTGCATGGGTCGAGTATGTGGAATGATATTCATGCGCGATCCATCCTTTCCTCAGCCAATGAACATTATCCCTGACCATGTGGGTCTCGGAGAGACATAAAATAGCCGTTAAAAGTTTCTGTAGGTGAGTAAATATAGCACATCTTTTGTTCGCATCTCCGAGCCCTCTAACATTCCACGCTACAATATTTAAAGATGTCGCCATAAGCGTAGACTAAGATATGATCCGGACGGATACTTCATACCTGGAGGAGAGAGGCGTTCTCCACCGATTCTCAAAAACATTAGGTTGAGCGACACGACTGAGGCACACCACACTTCCCAAACAGATTGCATCATACAACAATAAACAAGAAAAACAAGGAGAGAGATAGGGCTCCGCACACCAGTGCGCAGTGCCCCTGCCCTCAAAATCAAGTGTATCTTACACATTTCTCCCAAATAGAGAGAATCAGGGCTAAAAACACGCCCCAAGTCCATGCAGGGAGGGGGTCCACAACTCGCTAGTGCAGCGGGTGTCCACAATGAACCGGCCGTCTCCCAACCTGGATCCTAGATGAATTTAACTGTAATGAGCTCACCAGCATAGCGTCCCAAACAAAAACAACGCCTGGCGGCAGAAAGGGAAACCTCAGGTATTCTTCCTCCTCAGGGATCTCTCATTGATATCCAGCCAAGACAATGCCGCCCCAGCCGTATCAAAAAAATGAGTCTCTCCGTTCGCAGCAATCCGCAGCTTAGCAGGGTACATCATGGAGTATGGCACTTGCAGGTTGCGCAGTCGTTTTTTGATCTCAATAAATTGCGCTCTTTTACGTTGCACTTCCATGGAGAAATCAGGAAATATTGATATCTTCCTCCCATCAATTGCAAGTTCTTTGATATCTCTGGCTCTGCGCAGGATAGTGTCCCTATCTTTATAGTGCAGTAGTTTAATCAGAATAGGACGTGGGGGTGCTCCCGGCTGTGGGGCACGCGCAGGGACCCTGTGCGCCCTTTCAATGGTGAAGAAAGAGGATAGTATGTCTTTTCCCATGGTGTCTTTAAGCCATTTTTCAAAGAAATTCAGTGGGTCATTGCCCTCCATCCTCTCTGGGACCCCCACCAGTCGCAAATTACTTCTGCGGGAGCGATTTTCCAAATCATCCACCTTGTTTAGCAGTGTGGAGATATTTTGCGTGGCCTTTCCCAGCTCTCGTGACATTGGTGGTAATTTATCCTCTGTTGTACTCACTCTTTCCTCCAACTCCCCCATTCTGACAGTCACCCCTTGCAGCTCACGTTTAATACAGGCCATATCTGAGGTGACAGTTCCCATCTGGCTGCTTAGAGTGGCCAATGTGGTATTGCAAGAGTTAATTGCTGCCAGAATGTCTCTCAGTATGGCCTCAGTGAAAACAGGTGTTGTTTGCTCCACATCTCTCCCTCCTCCCTCTGCCAGCACAGGCCTGTGTGTCTGCATACCTTGTGCTGCTGAACATGCAAGGCCCAGGGTACTCACAGTCTCACTGTCGGGTATGTTTTCTCCCTGCTCCAGGGCCCGTTCAGCGCTGCCATCGGGTGCCTCGTTGCAGGTAGGCTCTGTGCCAGGGGCCACTCTGGCAAACCGCTCCAACCTGCTTGCTACTCCCACTGCTCCAGCTCGGGATGGTGTGGATGCCGGCGGCGCCATATTGGATTCTTCAGAGGCACGCTCCTGCGCGTCTCTGTCCCTTTTATTGCTGCTGCGGGTCGGCATATCCTGGCAGTGCTCACTTCCCTGGGTGTTATAAGTTGTGTTGCAGCCCTCCAGGGTCGGTAGTGCCTGTCAGCAAGGCCGGTGTGCAGGATAATTCAGGATCCAGGCAGGAGCTCACCCACGCTGCTTCCTCTCTACATGAGGTCCAGGCCACGCCCCCATCGATATAATCTTTTAGTGCTTGTAACTCTGGTGCCGCCAACGGGTAGACATGACCAAACGGGATCTCTGCGCCTGGGAGTAATTCTATGGGACAATCATACTGTCTATGCGGGGGAAGCCGATCTGCTTTTTTTTTGTCGCATATATCTGTGAATTCATTATAAACCGGGGGTAGAACAGGTACCTGTACAGTGCCCTCCGCGTTCTGTGTTACCGGAACTGGTACAGTTGGACTAATGGTTGGACCACTCTGGGGTGGGAAGGATATTTCTTTAGTCTCCCAATTGATGACTGGATTTGTAGACCGCAGCCAAGGAATTCCTAAAATTATCAGAAAATGGGGAGAAGAAATCAACATGAAAACAAGGATCTCATGCTGACCTGGTTTCATCACACATTCAAGGGGTACTGTCTCCCTATCAACTGGTCCGGAAACTAATGGAGAACCGTCTACCGTCTCCATGGTAACCGGTGAGGATCTTTGTTGAGTCTGGATACCGTGTTTCCTGGCAAAAGAAGAGTCCATGAAATTTCCCCCTGCCCCAGAGTCTATCATAGCAGATGTAGGAATTAACTGTCCCTCCCACCGAATCTGAATGGGAAGCGAGCAATGGGTGTATTTCCCTTCCGGGTGCTTAGGTGAAGTTGACATCACTGTCGAGGGAACTACCGCATCCAGGTGTATACTGGTTTCAGAGACGTCGGACTCTGCGTTAGTGTTGTCACACTCTGCCACTGCTGCTAGTACCTTATTCGGGCAATTGGGACGTTTTGGGCAATCAATCAGAAAATGGTCCGATTGACCACAATAGACACACAAACGCTCACGGAGCCGATGTTCACGACGTTCGTTGGTCTCTCGCCTTTGCAGAGAGTCCACTTGCATAGGAACATCCTCGGCCTCCCGTGGCGTCTTATGAGCGGGTTCCCTAGAAGGGAAAGCAAAGTCGGTTACCCGGTTTACAGCTGCCCATTTTTCCTGTCTATGTTCCGTCAAGCGGGTATCGATACGCACACAGTGATGGAGAAACTGTTCAAAATCCCGTGGAGATTCGGCACGAGCTAACTCGTCCTTGATGGTACCGGACAGACCCTTTCTGAAAACTGACAATAGCGCATTGTTTCCCCAGTCGGTGTCTACCACTAACCTCTTGAACTCGGTGGCATATTCAATGACAGACCGCTTTCCCTGACGTAAGGAAAGCAGAGCTGATTCAGCGGTAGCACGGTGATTAGGATCATCAAACATTTGTGCCATGGCTGTTAAAAAATCATCCAGGTTATTTAAACGGATATCACGATTCTCAATCATAGGATTAGCCCAAGCCAGTGCTCGTGATGTTAACAACATGATTATGCATAATACCTTTGCCCGGTCAGACCGGTAATAATCAGCATGTACATCAAAAAACAGTATACACTGATTAACAAACCCCCGGAACTGATTTCGATCACCACTGAAACGAAATGGGGGTAACCTAGGCATACCGGCAGCTGATACGGACGTAGTGGGGGTGGCTTCTTGAGCCTCCACTCTGACTTACAAATCCTGAATAGCCGGACCAAGTACCTGGTGATTGTGGCCCAGCTGTACCTCCACCTCTCTAAGCTTAGTTTGCACCGCCTCCATCTCCTGCTGCAAGGAGTTAATCATGGAGAAAAGTTGATCTACTCGTGTCTCCGTCATTGCCCCAGCGAAATCCTCTTAGTGGCCTGAGTATAATGTAATACTATTGTATGAACTGAGGATTTCGATTGCGTTAGGGCAATGACAACCAGAGGCGGGTACTTGGTGCAAAGACGTTTATAATATGCAACCAACAATATGTACACAGAACAGAACATAAACACAGTAGAACATAAACACAGTAAATACCTGCCAGGTTCAGAGCAAAGGGGAATTCCCAGGGCCACGCACCGGACTCCCCCAGGGAGACCACCAGGAGCGAACCCCTATACAGGGACTGTCTGGCGATCACCCCAGAAGGCCTAAATGCGCAGCAGCCGGGACACGAAAGGGCAACAGGTATAGTCCAAAAATGTCCGTACGTGATGTGAGTCCTAGGGTGGATATGAAACGGAAGGAACCGGGCAGAAGTGCCGACCAGAGACGGCAGACGGAGTCCGGGCACAGCTTGATGAGACCAGGTGAAGTCCAGAGCCGGTGTCGGGTGTTTCAACAGGATCCAAATAGCAATCAGGAACCAAGAGCAGCAGGGCAGGAGTAGACAGGAAGCAGTATACTCAGGCAACTAGACTAAGCTTAGGGGCGAGCTTTTAAACAGATGAACAGGAAGTAGGGCAACAGAACAGAAAACTCCATGTTAACAAAGTGCAAGATCCTTCAGAAGAAAACTGGAAATCCTGGAACTCTGACACTGAGTTATCCAGAATCGCCAAAATTTTTAGGGGAGTATTTCTAAGAAGATGATTTTTATTAAGATTAGTCAGAGTTTTAGCCAAAGTTTTCCATGCTCTTATTGTAACGTATAAAGTAGGGGAGTTTGGAGGTGGGATAGAAGGGTTGATTAGGTGAGTTAAAGTTAAAGATTTTATGGGTTGGTAATTAACAGAGGACATCTCTAAATCCATCCAAGGAAATAAATTGCTTCCCTCTATTAGCCTCTGACTCTGTTTAATTAAGTTAGAAAGATGATAGTTTTTAATATCGGGGAGCCCTATAACTCCCATTTTTTTCTGTTTGAGTAAAATGTTTTTGTTCACTTTTGGCCTTCTATAGTTCCAAAGAAAGTCACTAAGTACTTTTTGGAGTTTGTTTAATTGATTTGCCGGGATCATTAAAGGTATGGATCTAAGGATATGTAAAATTTTTGGTAATGTCATCATCCTTAAGAATACCACTCTACCTAACCACGACAAATCATTATTTGCGGTGTGTGTCAAGTCTTTTTGAATATTTTCAATCAGAAGACTAATGTTATTGGCAACCATTTTTGTTAAATTTTTATTGAGGAGCACTCCAAGATAAGGCATAGATTAATTCTCCCATGAGAAGAAGTGGAAGTACCTATCTGTTCGATAATATCATTGGTGAGGTTGAAGTGCATCATTTTAGGTTTTTTTTTGTTTAACTTGTAATACGATATTTGAGAAGTTTCCTAGTATCCTGATAACTTCAGCAGTTGAGGTAATGGGTTCTGACAGGGATAATATCACATCATCTGCGAAGAGCCCTAACTTATGATGGGTGTTTCTAGTGTGAATATCCTTAATGTCTGGGTTACTTCTTATGTGCTCAGCAAGAGGTTCAATGGATAAGGCGAACAGCAGAGGAGAGAGGGGACACCCTTGCCGTGTACCATTAGTGATTGAGAAGATATTAGACATCTGATTGTTTGCAAATATCCTGGCAGTTGGATCTACATATAAGGCCATAACTCTATTGATGAACTCATCATCAAAACCAAATTTTCTTAGAAGTGCTTTCAGATAAGACCAATTTACACGATCAAACGCCTTTTCTGCGTCTAGAGAGAGGAGAATTGCTGGTAAACCCTTGCCCTCTATATGATGGATTAAATCAATTGTTCTTCTTGCACAAGCTAATTTTGATAAGAGTCCCATATGTGATAACATTTTTATATATATATTTTATATTACAATTGTAAAGCAAACAATAGAATGTATCATACAAAATCATTACAGGCCTCATTGTAGTGCCTCCACCACACAGGTCAGACCCACATGTAACATGCTGGTATGGGTACACACAGGACAGCCTCATATGTAGTAGTAGGTAGAAGTAAAGCTACCTATGGATGACCGATTTCGGGTGCAGCCAATAATGTATATTATGAGATAAATGCCGCAGGTGACAGGGCTGAGAGCAGGCTCTGAGGTAAAAAATATCACTGGCTGTACACAATGCACATCATGCGGGGTCAGAAGGGGCCGCCTCAGGGAAGGAGCCCACAGACCTCCAAGGGGATGGCCACTACATAGGAGTCGCCAGCGCCATCCTCTCCGGTGCCAAAAGATGAGTGCCTATGAAGAGATGTTATGCAAATGTTGAGAAGGGCTATTGGATCAAATACTTAATTAACCTCAAGACATAGGGGATTGTGGGAAAATATGTCCAATTAAATCATTTCACCTGAAATAAGCCTGTTCAGATCATACACTTGACACAGATCTAAAGATGGCCACCATTTCCTGGTCTTCACACCCTGCCCTTGTATGCAAGGAATGTCCAGATGTAAGAAGAATCACCATATAAGGAAAAATACCCACTGGCCAACCTAGAGGACCAGCCCACTGATGACCTCATGGACCAACCCATTGATGACCTTATGGACCAACCCACTGACCGGCCCCCGGATCAGCCCATGGACTAACCCATTGACCAACCCACTGACCACATCCAAGCATCCCCACTGGGGGGCCGACCATGCTCCTTTTCCTAGTTTATATAAGTCTATGTTCATAAGGTTATGTGCGCACGTTGCATTTTTTCTTGCGTTTTGGTGGCGTTTAAACTGCACCGTGTCAATGACAAAATGCATGCATTTTCCTTCCCCAGCAAAGTCTATGAGAAATCAAAATTTCCATCCGTACCACGCTTTTTTTAGGCAGCGTTTTGTTTGACAATTATTTGTCAAAATCGTTGCGTAAAAAGAAGCAGCATGTCACTTCTTCAGTGCCTTTTGAAAACAATTTCCATCCATTGAAATGATTGAGGTGTGACAAAACACAACCAAAATGTTTAGCTCTGCGTTTGCACACATTTTGGTTGCATTTTGAATCCGTTCTTGTCAACAAAAGACGCACGTCTCACAGCTTCTGGCTGGTATTCTGAGACTGGGGAGGCCTATCGTTTTTAGTCTGCCCCCCATCCTAAAAAAATCAGCCAACATCCAGTAGATGTGACAGTCCCAGGACCTTACCAAGCTCATCCCGATCACCCTGGAGCGGTGGCAATCGGGGTAATAAGGAGTTAATGGCAGCCCATAGCTGCCACTAAGACTTAAGTTAATAATGGCAGACGTCTATGCGATACCCCCCCTGATTAATCTGTAAGTGAAAGTAAATTTAACATATACACCCAAAAAATCCTTTATTTGGAATAAAAGACAAAAAAAAACACCCTCTTTCACAACTTTATTAACCCCAAACACCCCTCCAGGTCTGACGTAAACCACACGAGGTCCCACGTTGCTTCCAGCTCTGCTACATGGGAAGCTCACAGCGAGCGGACATAGAACTAGACTGTCCGCTGTGAGCTCCACACAGCAATTGAACTGAGTCGTGCTATCACTCTGGTGATTTCCGGTCACAGCTGTAGTCCTCCACCTGTGACAGCAAATCACTCGAGTGACTGAAGTGAGCTGCGCGATCAGTGGTGCCCTCACTAAGGTGATTTGTGGTCACAGGTGAGTCCTTCACCTGTGACCACAAATCAGGCAGCGACACAGAAACAGAGCCGCGCGATGAGAATGAACTCGGGTGAACCTCTGACATCACAACTGCGGGCCCCGCACTACTGCCTGTGTCGCAGCACTGACGTCAGAGGTTCTCCCGAGTTCATTCTCATTGCGTGGCTCTGTCTTTGCTCTCTGCGGGCAATCATGCTATCTATTCTTGCTATCTATTTTTTTTATCTATCCAGACCCTTATCTAGACCAGACCCTTATCAAAGGACAATAAAACTTTCACACTGAACTGCAGCAAAATTTATGGCCACAACAGCTTGCCCCCCTGCCATAGTGATAGTTCTGTTTTATATAACTTGTTTTTTTTTTTTTTTTTTTTACTGCACTTTTCTATGTCCTGTTGTGTATAAATATGTGACTCTTCAGATTTTGTGTTATACCATGCCTGATGAAGAGACCTGAGTAGGCTCGAAAGCTTGCAATTATTACCATCTTTTCAGTTAGCCATTAAAAGGTATCAACCACTGAGGACTCTCAGTTCTTTTAAACAATTTTTTTTTATCTCTACTGGCTAACATGGTACAAAGATATATTTTACTTCTTTCATGTATGCACTTGTGTGAAGGCCTAGGCTATGAATCGTTTGTCAAGTATAATAATATTATAATATAATAAGATTAATCTGTATTTTGAATGTTTTATGTATTGCTTTCTACATATATCTGACTGAAATGTTGCAAGGATTGTATATGTAAACAAACTATGCTTAGGGCTAAATAATAAGTTTGTAGTCTCATAAATAAGTAAACTGACATTTAGAACAGGTTCTTGGAAAACCGGTTAGACTCATGATTAAGCAATATTCTTGAATAGACTTTCGTCTGTTCCCAGACACACCTGAATGACTTAAAGGAATGTTGTTTTACAGGACTGTCCAAAAAGCTGTATAAAATGTTATACTTTTGAATACACTGGCAGAAGACCTTCACTTCTCCCAAATAGAGACACGTTTCTCTGTGTGGTCATTTTGTCTGATTCATATACATCTGCGCAGTTCTGATTTGAATTCCAGCTTCGTGACCCTGAGAGAAACCCAGAGGTCTCCCCCAACACTTGATCCACACCAATTAGGTCAGGAGCGGGCAACTTGTGAACATCCAAGAATGTTCAACATAAGGCCTCTTTCACACATCAGTGATTCTGGTATATATGTGCTAGTTTTTATACGTACCAGAATCACTGACATACGCAGACCCATTATAATCAATGGGTGTGCGCACACATCAGTGATTTTTCGCTGCCTGTGTCTCCGTGCGGCATAGACGAGTGTCCATGATTGCAGCACGGAGACATGTCCATTTTTTCTGGCATCACTGATGTCCCACGGACCACACTATGGTGTGGTCCGTGAAACACGTACCAGAAAAACATGGACATTGAAAATAAAAAACATTTTTAACTCACCTTCTCCAGCGCTGCTTGTCTCTGGCCTCTGCTGCCTCTGTTTCAGAGCTGGCTCATTACTGCATGTATATTCATGTATATGTAAACAAACTATGCTTAGGGCTAAATAATGAGTTTGTAGTCTCATAAATAAGTAAACTGACATTTAGAACAGGTTCTTGGAAAACCGGTAGGACTCATGATTAAGCAATATTCTTGAATAGACTTTCGTCTGTTCCCAGACACACCTGAATGACTTAAAGGAATGTTGTTTAACAGGACTGTCCAAAAAGCTGTATAAAATGTTATACTTTTGAATACACTGGCAGAAGACCTTCACTTCTCCCAAATAGAGACACATTTCTCTGTGTGGTCATTTTTCTGATTCATATACATCTGCGCAGTTCTGATTTGAACTCCAGCTCCGTGACCCTGAGAGAGACCCGGAGGTCTCCCCAACAGTTTGGCACCCAAATCGTGGGGCCCCCATAAGGAGCACCCCGATACCTGGACACCCCGATACCTTGGATGTCACGGACCAGGACCTCCCTCCGCTCCAACAGGCCTGATCAACCAACAGCCCCGGTAAGTGTTACATACTGTGTATTCACTGCCGACAAGGTTGCTCTTGGAGAGGAGGGGGTGACAGGCCTTGTGTCCCTATCAGAGTTAAAGGTACCCGATAGTGACTCGGTGGTGGTGCCTGCTGGGGGCCCAGTAGCTTGAATCCTACCCTGTGGTGTGGATTTCAATTGTCACAAGGGATCCGGAGGATAGATAGTAGGGGGTAAGATGGCAGCAGTTGGATATAGCTGGTTAGACTGACCCGATCCGTAGTTTGAGGATGCGGGGGCGGATACCCGTGATCGAAGATAGGGATTAGGACAATAAATTGGTACAGCTGACCAAGTCCGGAGGGCGGGACATTCTTGTATGTGACATTTTTGTACGTCCTCCTCCTTTAACGGGACACCTTTGTTTTTACTTAGCGGAGCGAGCTAGAGTAAGGGTGGAACGCCCCAGTGCCGGCCGGACTGTAGCGTGCACCATATAGTCTTGAATTAGTGTAATCCAACTGCCGCCAAGACAGCAACAATGCTTAGGTGGAGAAAAAGAAAGTTGAGAAGTCAGAAGGTTTGCAGAATGTTATAGAATTAGTGACAGACAGAGAGGAAAAGAAAGTTATGCGGCGCTGAAGGGAAAGAAAGGAAAGTTGAAAGAAAGGATTGTGGGAAGATGCACAGGTGTTTGGTAAAGTGTAGCACAGATGTTGCAGTCAGAAGGATAGGTTGAAATAGAAGAAGAAGGTGCAGGAGACAGGGGTGTATGTTAACCCGGCTAATTCAAATTTACATCATGCTGGGGGAAGTGGCTCGGCAAATGGTTTTACAAGGTGGTCAGACGATTCAGGAAGAATCAGAGGAATATGTTGGACAGCCTGGTGAGAAAAGAGAGTTTACAAGTACAACATTTGTTACTTTTAATCCCTGAAGTGTGGACCCCTTATTGTACAAATAAGTGAAAATTTTGAACAATTGGTGTTTTAAAGGTACAGCAGCATTATATCTTAAAATAGAATAGGAGCAGGTAAATACATATTTTTGTACCGTGTTAGCTAATAAAAAAATCTTAAAAGACTTACCCCAATAATGTTGGAAGGCATTATATACATCCAGTGATGTATGTACCCTAGTGATGTCTGTGCCGTCCAGTGATGTATTTAACCCCAGTGATGTCTATGCCCCGCTGCTTCCCTATGAACTTGTAGAGCTGTAGGGGGAAAAAGCACAATAGGGTCTTACCCGGTATGAGGGTAGAGAGACAGAAAGAGGTACACTCACCTGGTAGGGTTCTGCAAGTCACAACTCCTTATGATCGCATGTGAGTGCCTTTTTGCGGCTTAGCAGCAGCCCCGGAGTGCAGTATATAATATATAGGTCAGGTAAAGAGAAAACCGGTTTAAATGTCGCGCTAAAAACCACTGATGCTGTAGATGAAAAAGATTTCCTTTATTTCATAATTCTACGCGTTTCAGAGACATCTCTGTCTCTTTCCTCAGCAAAAGAAATCAAATTACAAAAAAGAGGCAACAGAACCTATATATAGGAAGACCCGTAGCCACATCTTCCTATATATAGGTTCTGTTGCCCCTTTTTTGTAATATGATTTCTTTTGCTGAGGAAGGAGACGGAGATGTCTCTGAAACACGTAGAATTATGAAATAAAGGAAATCTTTTTCATCTACAGCATCCACTGCTTCCCTAGTGATGTTTTCCCTAGCTATGTCTGTGCTCCCCATCAATGATGTATATACCCCCAGTTATGTATGTACCCCCCCAGTGATGTCTATGACCATAGCTATGTCTATGCCCCGCAGCCCTCCCCAGCCCTCCCCAGTGATGTGTTTGCCCTCAGCATCTCCTTTGATGTCTATGCCCGCCAGCCACCCCAGTGATCTATATATCCCCTCTTGTGATGTTTATACAGCAGTCCCTGTCAACTCAAGCCTGGAATAGCAGTTGTAAGAAGCAACAAGATCAATATCACCGAACATCACAGCTGTACCAAAGGGTAGAAGCTCCAGCCACCACAGTGAGTTAACTGTTTGACCAAACATATTATGGTCATTTTCAAGTTGATAGTTTTGCGCGGCCCCCGAATTGTGGTAAAAAGTTCCAAATGGTCCCCAACAGAAAAAAGGTTCCCGACCCCTGTTATAAAAAGAACTGCTCTAGTAGGAAAACCTGCTTCATATTTATACCCAGAAAAAGTAGCAATATATATTTACCTGTATATAATCAACAGGATTCTTTCCTTCCCCTTCTTCAGAGACCCTGCTCCCGGAGGTATAGACTCATGCACTCACACATTGTCTTCAAGCCGTTCGGGACTCTACTGAACAACTTGTACATACACGCTAGATCTAAAGGGAAAATACTTTTACCCTACAAGTGGGTCACCATGAGAAGCCGCCTTTCAACCAGTGGTAGGAGAGAGAACTTCTATTCAAGAATTCGGCCATCTAATATCTCATCCAGCCCTGATGCCCATCACTGGTTGCTGGCAGAGACAACAGCTTCTAATGGGTGCTGCCAATCATCTTGTGTGCACCTCCAGGCACTGAAGGACATTCATATATGGGGGAAAAGATAATCACTTTTGTCTTTACCATTTCTACCATGGTGCATTAATATGGGATGAGCAGTAGAGGTGTCCAACAGCTTCTTCACAGTTATCAACCTCTAATAATCTCTATTCAGGAAAATGACCACTAGAGGGCGTAGACACTCTTTCACAGATACTTGTTCTTACAAATAATGTGTTCTTATGTGATCTGCTCTCCTCTTAGCCAGTGTTAACCAGAAAAAAAGGAAACTATAACCTTTCCATTTCTCTGTATTCAAGTCAGTCTACAAGTAATAAGTAAAATGGTCAGTGAATTGCTTTCCTCTCAATGTCATTTCTAGAGGCAAACTGGAAACTTGTAGAACAGGAGCTTTAATGCCGATAACTCCTTTCTCTGCTGTAGTTTCCATGTTATAGGTTCCTCATCTATACACTCTAGCTGCGGACAACCAGACACAACTAAACCTCAGGAGAAAGCTTGTGAGCTGCTGAATCCATAAACCACACCTATGTAATGAGCGAGCCAGAGGTGACCATTTATTTCCACCGGTGTGCTTGTTACATTTAAGTACTAACATAACCTTCAGCTGACAGTTAGCAGGTTACAAAAACGTTTACTTTATTTTGCATCAAAATGAAATAGGGGGTTATAGTTAAGATATGTAAACACAAGAAGCTCTGAGAAGCTGTGGTCTACCCAAGGTAGGAGTAATGGATCTCTTCCACAGACGTGTGTGCAACGCTCGTCAATAATGATGGGATGGCGAGCGAGAGTGCACCCAGAGGACCACAGGGGGGACATGGGCTTACCCTTTAGTGGGAGAGGCTTGACTAAGCAACTACCAAAGCAGATGCTAGGTGCCACTCTCAGGACTGTGACCGAAACTGTGGAAGCTGACCGTCAAGACAGGCGGAGGCTCAGATACAGATAGGCAGTGCATAATATCGTTGGTGGTGCATGCCGCTGGATGTGTGTCATTCCGGTGGCATCACACATCGCTATGTGTGACACCGCAGGAACGACGAACATCTCCTTACCTGCATCCACCGGCAATGAGGAAGAAAGGAGGTGGGCAGGATATTCCGCCCACTCATCTCCGCCCCTACACTTCTATTAGACGGCTGCTGTGTGACGTCGCTGTGACGCCGTACGAACAGCCCCCTTAGAAAGGAGGCGATTCGCCGGCCACAGCGATGTCGCAGGGAAGGTAAGTCCGTGTGACGGGTGTAAGCGATGTTGTGCGCCACGGGCAGCGATTTGCCCGTGACGCACTACCGACGGGGCAGGTATGCTCGCCAGCAATATCGATAGCGACATCGCAGCGTGTAAAGTGCCCTTTAGTGTATGCAAACTTAGGACTTTGTAGAAAGTAATAAAGATGCCATAAAACATTCTCTCTCTCTCATTATTACGGCATTTGGCAAATATAAATAATTTTGGTAATCCTAATTGACCTAAAACGGGAAAGATTTATTCTGATCTCACGTCAGATAGTGAGAAAAGCATGCAGGTGTGTCTTTTTTGATAGTGTATGGATTGTAAACTTCTATTTTCAACTGTATCTGTCAACATTTGAATGTAATAAAACACTGGCAAAAGACCCTTGAAGACCCCACTGCTGACAAAGAGACAAAAAAAATCTAGACTGCCAAAATGTACGTGAGTTAACCAAAAACCTTCTGGGAAAGTGTCTTGTGAACAGATGACACCAAAATAGAGCTTTTTGGTAAAGCACATCACTCACCTGTTTACTGGAAACAGAAAGCGGCCTATAAAGAAAAGAACACAGTTCCTACAGTCAAATATGGTTGAGGTTCAAAGACATTTTTGGGATGTTTTGCTGCCTCTGGCACTGGTTGTGTTGACTGTGTGCAAGGCATCATGATGAAATCTCAAGATTACCAAAGAGTTTTGGGTCGCAATGTAGTGCCTAGGGTCAGAAAGCCTGGTTTGTGTTCTATGTCATGGGTCTTTTAGCAGGACAATGACCCCAAAGATACTTCAAGAAGCCCCCAGAAATGTATGCAAACAAAATGCTAGAGAGTTCTGAAGTGGCCAGTAGTGGGTCCGGATCTAAATCCCACTGAACACATGTGGAGTTATCTTAAAATTCCTGTTGGGAGAAGGCATCCTTCAAATTTGAGAGACCTAGAGCAGTTTCTAAGAGAAGAGTGGTTTAAAATTTCAGTTGATAGGTGAAAGAAGATTGTTGATGGTTATAGGAAGTGATTCATTGTAGTTATGTATGCAGTTGCAAGCGCAACCTACATAAGCTTCAACTGCTTGGATACTCGGGTATCGTTATTGGTACCATGTTACTGATGAAGTCCGACACAAACCTGTGGTTTGTCCTGGCTGCAGCCACTCCGGATGGTCTTCGGCGCCAAAATCCACGAGGAGGAATCACTAGTTGCACAAAAAGAGTCTGTGTCTTTGACTGCAGCAGGGCCCTGTAAATTCCCAATCACTGTCCACTCACAGCTCTACAGGATTTAACACACTGCTCAGAGTGTCACAAATGCTCTGCTCCAAGCTCCTTCTCCCAGGCAATGATTCACTTGGGGTGCGATCAGGGTCTCGGCCGCTCGGCCCAGTCAGTGTCTGCTCTCTGCAGCCTCAATCACCGACCTCCACATGCACCACCAACGATATTATGAAAAGGAGTGACGTGTCAATGATCAACAATTTTTGCCGTTTTTGCGATCGTTGATCGTCGCTGCTTGGTGTCACACGCTGCGTTGTCGCTAATGATGTCAGATGTGCGTCACAAACACCATGACCCCGACGATATATCGTTAGCGATGTCACAGCGTGTAAAGCACCCTTAAGAGTTCTATGCCTTTAAACAATATGGGACAACCCATATGATGATGTCATGTCTTTGTAAGCTTCTGATAGGTTGACTGGCAGCATATAAGCTAAATAGAGACCCACCTGTTTATGTATTTCAATGCACACCGGAAATACACTGCTTCTTTGTGTAGCATCATAGGAAAGTTAAAAGAAATCAGCTCAGATCTCATGAAGAGAATTGTGGACTTGCACAAGTCTGGTTCATCTTTGGGTGCAATTTCCAGATACCTGAAAGTGACTCATTCATCTGTACAAAGAATTAGACGCAAGTACAAACAAAATGGGAATGTCCAGCCATCATATCACTCAGGAAGGGGATAGGTTCTGTGCTTTGGTCATATATGTGCATATCAACCCAAGAAAAAAGCAAAAAACCTTGTGAAGATGCTGGAAGAAGCTGGTAAGTTTGTGGCATAATCCACTGTGAAACAAGTACTGTATCAAAATGGGTTGAAAGGCCACTGTGCCAGGAAGAAGCCATTACTCCAAAAGAAACAGAAAAAGCTAATGTTTGCAAGTGCACATAAGAACAAAGAGATTAATCTTTGGAGACATGTCCTGTGGTCTGACAAAACTGATATTTAATTATTTGGCCATAATGACCATTGTTACATTTGGAGGAAAAAGGCTTTGAAGCCCAAGAACACCATCTAAACTGTGAAAAATGGAAGAGGCAGTATCATGTTGTGTGGCTGTTTTGCTACAAGAGGGACTGGAGATTATGTGGCAATACTGAAGCAACATCTCAAAACATCATTCAGGAACTTAAAGCTTGGGCGTAAATGGGTCTTCCAAATGGACAATGACTCAAAATATACTGCCAAACTGGTTACAAAGTGGTTAATGATAACAAAGTCAATATTTTGCAGTGGCCATCACAAACCCCTGATGTCAATTCTATTGAAAATTTATGGACAAAGCAGAAAAGACAGGTGCGAGGAAGGCAACCTATAAACATGGCTTAGTTACACCAGTTCTGTCAGGAGGAATGGGCCCAAATTCCTACCAACTATTGTGAGAAGCTTGTGGAAGGATATCCAAAACATTTGACCTAAGTCAAACAATTTAAGGGCAATGGTACCAAATACAAATGAAATGTATGTACTCTTTTGACTTTTCAGAAAGTAATAAAAATGCCTTCAAACATTCTCTCTCTCTCTCTCTCTCTCTCTCTCTCTCTCTCCCTCTCTCATTATTCTGGCATTTGACAAATATAAATAATTTTGGCAATCTTAATTGACCTAAAACGGAAAAGTTTTAATATGGTTTCATGTCAGATAGTGAGAAAAACATGCATAGCTGTCTTTTTAGACAGTGTATATGTAAACTTTTGGCTTTAACATATATATATATATATATATATATATATATATATATATATATACACATATATATATATATATATTTGTTTGTGTGGTATATACAGGTTTATGTAAAGTATGTACAAGTGAATTTCAATACATTAGATTATCAAAAATTTAATTTATTTCAGTATTTCAATACAAAAAGGAAGACATATATTATATAGAGTCATTACAAACAGTGATCTATTTCAACTATTTCTTTCTATTGATGATGATTATGGCTTACAGCCAATGAAAACCCAAAAGTCATTACCTCAGAAAACTAGAATCATTACCACAAAACACCTACAAAGGCTTCCTAAGCATTTAAATTGCTCCCTTAGCCTGGTTCAGTAGGCTACACAATCATGGGGAAGACTGCTGACTTGACAGATGTCCAGAAGGCAGTCATTGACACACTCCACAAGGAGAGTAAGCCACAAAAGGTCATTACTAAAAAAGCTGGCTGTTCACAAAGTGCTGTATCCAAGCATATTGATGGAAGGTTAAATGGAAGGAAAAAGTGTGGTAGAAAAAGGTGCACAAATGACCAGGATAACTGCAGCCTTGGTAAGATTGTTAGGAAAAGGCCATTCAAAAATTTGGGGGAGATTCACAAGGAATGGACTGCTGTTGGAGTCAGTGCTTCAAGAGCCACCACACACAGACGTATCCAAGACGTGTGCTACAACTGTCGCATTCCTTGTGTCAAGCCACTTATGAACAATAGACAATGCCAGAAGCGTCTTACCTGGGCCAAGGAGAAAGAGAACTGGACTGTTGTTCAGTGGTCGAAGGTGTTGTTTTTGATGAAAGTCAATTTTTCATTTCAATTGGAAATCAACATCCCAGAGTCTGGAGGAAGAGTGGAGAGGAACACAATCCAAGCTACTTAAGGTTTGGTGTGAAGTTCCCACAACCAGTGATGCTTTGGAGCCATATCATCTGCTGGTGTAGGTCCACTGTGTTTTATCAAGACCAAAGTCAGCGCAGCCGTCTACCAGGAAATTTTAGAGCACTTCATGCTACCCCCTGCTGACAAGTTTTTTTGGAAATGTAAATTTAATTTTCCAGCAGTACTTTGCACCTGTCCACACTGCCAAAAGTACCAACAACTGGTTTAATAATCACAGTATCACTATGCTTGATTGGCCAGCAAGCTTGCCTCACCTAAACCCCATAGAGAATTTATGGGGTATTTTCAAGAGAAAGATGAAAGACACCAGACTGAACAATGTAGACGAGCTGAAGACTGCTATCAAAGCAACTTGGGCTTCCATAACACCACAGCAATGCCACGGCTGATTACCTCCATGCCACGCCGCATTGAAGCAGTAATTCATGCAAAAGGAGCCCCGACCAAGTATTGAGTGCATTTACTGTACAACATATCTGAGTTTAAATCATTTTTTCAGTTATAATATTTGTGATGTCACCACTAGGGGGAGTCAGCACATAGTGTGTGTAATGATATTCACCACACTGTAGAACCAGTGCTGTCTTTAACAAGTACAACCACTAGAGGGAGTCCAGGCACACGGTGTCCTAGGCAACTGAATGGTTGTTAAGAGGAGTCGTACTAACCGGGTCAGAGCCGAGAGAGGAAGCGCAGTACAAAGGAGGAGGCAAAGTCAGGGTCCGGGACAAGCCAGAAGTCAGTAACAGGGAGAGCAAGCTGAAGGAGGAGGCACAGGGACAGGACAACGAGCAGGAGAGGGGCATGGAAGGTAAGACAAAGCAGAGGAGCTGGGAGACAAAGAGGTCAGGCAGAAGGGAGGTCAGAAAGGGTCAGGGGAGGTAAAGGATGGAATCTAAAGCACTTACAGGAACCAGCACATTGCAGAGCAGATCTATTAACTGACAGCATGATGATGGAGGGGACATTCTGTTAAAGTGATGAGCTCCTGGGAACGAGGCATGGAAGGAAAAGCTCCTCCCACTGGGAATGCAGACAACATGATCAGGTGACTGATACAGCTCTGCCACAGCAGAGTGCAAACAGTTTTGTGACAGTACCTCCTTCTCAACGGGGTCACCGGATCCCCAGGCTTCCCAGGAAACTTATGGTGAAAGGCATGAACCAAATGCTCCGCGTGCACCGAGCGTGCTGGCACCCAGGATCTCTCTTCAGGTCCTTTTTCCCCACAATGAATCAAATACTGAAGAGAGTTACGGACTTTGCGAGAGTCAATAATACGTTGCACCCCATACTCAGTCTCACCATCCGCCAAAACAGGAGCAGGCGGAGACGGAGAATCCAAAACAGATGGGACAAAAGATTTGAGCAACGATTTGTGAAAAACATTGGGAATATAAAGGGATGGAGGAAGACTCAACCGAAACGCCACCGGATTAACCACCTTAATGATCTCATAAGGACCAATAAACTTAGGACCCAGCTTTGCAGACGGAACCCTAAGCCGGATGTTCCTAGTGGACAACCACACTTGCGGACCATTATCTATCCGTGTAACACTTCTGCCAACCCTGGGCCACCCCAATATTCCCCTGCTCCTCCTTCCAAACCTCCTCCAGGCGCTGAATGGCAGAATCGACCCCCGGACACCCCGAGTCCAACCTGAAGAACTCCCCAAAATGGGGATGAAAGCCATAGTTGCAAAAGAAGGGCGTCGTCCCCGTAAACTGGCTAACTCGGCTATTAAATGCAAATTCTGCCAGCGGCAAGGACGAGCACCACTCCTCCGGCTGCAAACTAACCAAACAGCGCAGGATTTGTTACAGAGTTTGGTTAGTCCTCTCGGTTTGCCCATTGGACACAGGATGGTAAGCAGAGGAAAAGGTCAAAGCAATAGTCAATCTGGCACAAAAAGCCCTCCAGAATTTGGAGACAAATTGTACCCCTCTATTAGACACAATAGACCGAGGCACCCCATGCAACCTAACCACCTGTTTGATGAACACCCTGGAAAGCATCCCAGCATTGGGCAGACCAGATAGAGATATCAAGTGTGCCTGCTTACTAAAACAATCAACCACCACCCAAATAACAGTCATCCCGCTGGAAATAAACAAATATGTAATCAAATCCATGGACAAATGGGACCATGGCCTTTCAAGAACTGGCAGTGGAACCAATTTCCTGGCCGGCCAGTTACGACAAACCTTAGCACGTGCACATGTGGCTCAGGCAGACATAAAGCTAGCAACATCATCAGACAGAGAAGGCCACCAAAAGAGACGGGCCCTTCGAGTGGCCGTGACGCCAGGGTGACCACTAAGAACAGAATCATGAAAGTTCAGCAGAACCCGTAACTGGAGCTGGAGGGGGACAAACAATTTAGAATCTGGCACGGAAAAGGGGGCTAACAGCTGGGCGGCATGAATCTCTGTCTCCAATTCAGAAGACAGGACGGCAACCACCACCCTCTGAGGAAGAATGGAGGAGTGAGGTTCAGGAGAAGACACAGGGTTCAGACTACGGGACAGTGAATCAGCTTTAATATTCTTGGACCCAGGTCAAAAGGTGATGGAAAAAACAAGCGGGCAAAAAATAATGACCACCGAGCCTGCCAGAATATCAAATGCCAAACAAAGGGGTCACAAAAATAATGTAATAGGAAATAGAGGATCATTCACAAAGAAAAGACACAGGCTAATTAGGTAGCAACTGTTACAAGATGGTATTGTATGGGCAAATAGATACTAATAACGTTATGATAACAAACAATATCAAAAGGCTTATAATAAAGCCTGGTATATAAAGAAAAAAACAGGTATCAAAAAAATGCCTACTGAGAAAATAACACAGTGCTAAATATTATGCTCGTATTAGCCTCACCAATGATACCCTGACGCGTTTCACCGTGGCTTTCTCCAAGGGCATATACCTAGGAGAAAGCCATGGCAAAACGGGTCAGGGTGTTATTGGTGAGGCTGTTTAATATGTAGCACTGTGTTATTTTCTCAGTAGGCTTTTTTTGATACCTGTATTTTTTTATACACTATGATTTATTATAAGCTTTTTGATATTGATTGTTATCATACCGTTATTTCCTATTACATTATTTTTGTGACCCCTTTGTTTGGCATTTGATATTCTGTCATAATTTATTTATTTGATGTCATGTATCACAGTTTGTCATTCTGATCACTAATGTATGATATATTTTCTTCATACTTAATGTTGGCAAACTGATGACTATATAGTGCCATGGGGCATATTTGATTGGTATATCTTTCACATTTTCTGCTGTACTATTCTTCTACAACTTTTAATAATAAAGATATTTTTGCAAGAAATTTGTTTGCTTCCTTTCAGGGTAGTATTTGTAGGTTTTGTGTTTTCCTCTGTATCACTGCCCTGCTTTATATATGTCTGAACTAGCCTTGCTTTTTGTGTGGTGGTCAAATTTGTAGGTTTAAAGACTCGATATATTCCAAGTTTTTGTGATCGGTAATAACCGTAACTCGAACTACACCCTCCAAAAAGTGCCTCCATTCTTCGAATACTAATTTGACGGCTAATAATTCATGGTTACCCACATCATAATTTCTCTCTGCCGGAGAAAACTTCCTGAAAAAAAAAGCACACGGCCGCAGGTTAGTTAAAGTTGAGGGACCCTGAGACAGAACGACCCCCACCTCAGAATCATGTACTTCGACGATAAATAGCTTGTAGAGGTCAGTCTGGATCAGAACTGGAGCAGCCATGAAACGCTTCTTTAACTTGCGAAAAGACTGTAAAGCCGCTGGTAGCCAATTCTTAACATTTGCCCCCTCACAGGTAAGATCGGTCAATGGTTTAACGATTTGTGAGAACCCCTGAATAAATTTTCTATAATAATTTTCAAATCCTAAAAAGCGTTGTAATGCCTTGAGATCCCTGGGGTGTACCCAGTTGAAAATAGCCTGTACCTTACCAGGGTCCATTTTAAATCCGGTTGCAGACAAAATAAAGCCAAAAAAGCAGATCTCTTGTACAGCAAATGAACATTTCTCAAGTTTGACAAACAACGAGTCAGTATCCTGACAATATTCTAATTTTCTGAGATAATGACTTTTGGGTTTTCATTGGCTGTAAACCATAATCCTCAACATTAACAAAAATAAATTATTTAAATAGATCACTCTGTAATGACTATATATAATATACTGTATGTGTTTTCACTTTTTGTATTGAATTACTGAAATCAATTAACTTTTTGATGATATTCTAATTTATTGAGATGCACTTGTAAGTAACATTGTAAGTTGTTTTACATATAAAGAAGGCTGACGGACAGGTCTGGTCATACGCTTCTCCATCATCGCACGCTGTCACAACTCAACAGACTACAGACACGTGGAGTGACTGCATTGTGTTCTCTCAAGCCTGGATAACTTCTTTAACTGTCACAAAATCATGTCCCCAACACATCGGATTGATAACTATAAAATGGCCAACCCTTTTATAATACGACTGCTGCTTCCCTTATACAGCAAAACAAGAGACAAAGATGTACTAGGTGACAGTATATTTGCTTTTTAGGCATCTTGGATGCCCTCTTTATGGATGCTCTAATCAAGACCTTTGATAGATGTTGTGGCGCCCCTGACCTGGTCAGGCACCACTGAGTATTGCACCCACGCCTGGGTCAGTACAAACAGGTAATCCCAATGGCTGAATAGAGTGTGTACACACAGGCACCCTTTGACCAGGACACACACACACACACATTAGAGGGGACCCCTGGGCAGACCCAGGAAGGGGGCGTAGCCCTCGCATCTCAGTTAGTGTGGTGCTGTAGTGAAGCTGGAGGAGAGTTGTGCAGTGGCAGTCAGAGGAGAAGGAGTGAAGCAGCCATGTCTGAAGTGTAGGGCTGAAGAGCGGAACACTGTCGGACCCTGCACGTGCAGTGGCTGCTGGTGGGGGGAACATTACCACCAAGTCAGACTGAAAGACACCCGAAGAATGAGAGCAGTAAGGAGTCGAGTACGGGGACTCCTGGTAATGAATGCACATACAGGGTACAGGTCCAGATATCCATTTAATGGGCTGCTAAATCCTGTAGGCGGTGGGATTACAGGTTCCACGCCAACCAACACAGAACCCGCAACATCAACAGCAACGAGAGGGCCCATAAGGACGATCGAGCCTAGAGCCATCTTATCCTTGGTCCACGCTGACAGCAAACGAGTGAGAAAGGGGAGAAATCAAATTACAATTTGCCATTGGCAACTAGAACCCTAAACTAAAGACTGATCTATTTAAAAATGTAACTTTTAATTCATTATTTAAGATATAAGGACATACAAATTAAAACCACTAAACATTGTGGTCTATCTCTGATTGATATAGTTATAGATAATCGTTCCTTATGGAGTAGTTTCTTGTCCAGACCGAAGTCTGTGAGTAATCTCTATATCATTCCTATCATGAATGACCACTAATGTTCGCTATTTAAAAGACATAAAGCAGTAGCCTCCCCGACATGTTTCACCACACTGGCGTCATCAGGGGGCTGAGGCTAATACTGTATTAGCCTCAGCCTCCTGACGACGCCAGTGTGGTGAAACATGTTGGGGAGGCTACTGCTTTATGTCTTTTAAATAGCAAACATTAGTGGTCATTCATGATAGGAATGATATAGAGATTACTCACAGACTTCGGTCTGGACAAGAAACTACTCCATAAGGAACGATTATCTATAACTATATCAATCAGAGATAGACCACAATGTTTAGTGGTTTTAATTTGTACGTCCTTATATCTTAAATAATGAATTAAAAGTAAAATTTTTAAATAGATCAGTCTTTAGTTTAGGGTTCTTGTTGCCAATGGCAAATTGTAATTTGATTGCTGTTTACCCCTACGCTGACTGATAGAACAAGTTTTTTCAGTAGAAAGGGGAGAAAGGCAGTAGCAACGTCCCTGGACACATCCCATGATATACTTCAAGTCAGGGGTGGTCCGAAACAAAGGTGCAGGAAGGCAAGTCAGCAGTCACCCCTATAGCAGCCTGAGGGATATCTGGTTCCACCTGGTTCATCATAGCATCGCCCGGGTTGCCTCACTCTACAAGCAAAAAGTGAGTAAAAACCCTGAAAGACATTGCTGCCTGTGTGTGAGTTCTTCTGCGACCTGTGGTACTACACTTACACCTGAGCCCCTGGGGCCAGCCTCACTCAGACTGCATTTACCATCAGCCGCAGACGCTCTCTAAACTGCACCTTCAGACCGCAATTACCAAGAGTGGTGTCATGATTCCCATTGAAGTTAACCTTACGTACCTATTGCCGGAAGATTCCAGCACGTGAAGACTCTGAGGCGGCGACCTACAAGTGAGAGGGGCTTCACATCTGGCGTCACGAACATGATAAGGACTAGACCTGTTAAGACAGGTGACCGTGCGCCTTGGCGGTTAATTTGAAAAGTTTGAAACGCCGCCAAATTGCCACCTCAGAAAGCGCGCCAAGAAACAACAGCAGCCTGCGCAAAAAGAAGTAACCGCCCACGAAGAGGTGTGGCAATCGGAGAAGAACTCCTGAAGCGTTCTGGCGGAGTGCACAGAGAAGATGGGGCAGATCTGACCCTGAACGCTGAGAATGTTCTAGTCAAGTGCAGAAAACGAAACTTAAGCTGCAGCGTGACCAGAACCTGGTGAGCAGCGACAGAGAGAGGATGGCGTCTGCAAGCAGCGAGCCAGAACCAGGCACTGCCGCCTGGTGGGACTGGGAGCTTGCCCAGTTCTGTGACCGGGTGCAAGCTCGAATCATGCAGCAATTGATGGAGTGGCGCACGGAGCTATGGGAGACAGCTGTGGCGGTTCGGGCCTACGAGAGGTGGATCGCACAACAAGTGCCGTGCCGAGAAGTGACCACCCAGGCCCCCTTGCTGATGCCTTTGGGTGATTCCTATGCTGCCCCTGCCTGCTCGGGTGTGCTGACCCCGCCGGCACTGTTACCGGAAGCGATCCCTGCCGCGGTTCCCACTGTGACCCATGCTGCGACATCCGGTGCAGCAACTCCGTGTCCGGCCAGACCAGCCCAGCCCGCAGCAACGCCCCGTCCGGCCAGACCAGACCAGGCTGCATCGCCTTCCACTTCAACTCCCAGACCAGAAGTGGTCGCAACACTCCAGTCGCTGACTGGGGATGCCGCCCATGGGTTCCTGCCAGAAGTGGCCGAAGAGGTGGCTCGACTTAAAGAGGACTTGAAGACTCGGTTCCCGACGCACCTAGTGGACATGTACCTAGTCCCCAGGCTGCCATCCGGACCCGGAGCAGTCCCAGCAACCTCTATGCTAGAGAGGAGTCCACCACCCTGGCCCTTCAGGTTCATCCCCGGAGCTGCTGCCAGAACAATCGGAGAAGTACCAGCACCTCTAAGGGGGAGGAAGGGAAGCATGGGGGCTGAACCAACGATCCCCAAACAGCCGGAGGAGGACGCAGCACCCTTTGCAAGTAAGGGAGGCCCAGAGGTCGCGCTGTATTCACACCACCGCTTGGAAGAGGTTATGACACCCCCTGCTGAAGAGGAAACATTGGATGTCTTCATGCCCAGTATGAGTGTGATCTGGGAGCCCGCAGACAGTGAGGTGGCAGTGATGATAAGACCAACCCGCAGAGGACAGCGCCGCATGAGGGCAAGACACCCCCCTGTGCAGGCTTCCCCAGACAGAGAAAGAGTGGAGGCCAGGGATCTAGAAGAGAAGAAGTCCCTGCGGCAGACCGGGTTCCAGACCCGAGGTCCTATCCACCGCGGAGTGGTTGAAGAATTTAATCTAAATACTGGCTATGACCTTATTGTGGAGGCTGGTGTCAAGGAAGGCATCTTTGTGTCCAGAAGGGATGTCCGGTCCCACCTGCCCAGAGGACACCCTGGTCGAGACCTACATATGGGAGACCTCGTGGAATTCACCAGGCACAAAGGTGAAAGAGGCTGGTTTGCCCTTGACGTGGTACCACACCTGAAGAGCTCCAGCTACAGAGCTGCAGCTTCCACCCAGTCCCTAAGGTCATCACTACAGCCAGCTCAGCAAGCACAACAAGCTCAGCAAGCACAGCCAGCTCAGCAAGCACAGCGACCACAGCAAACCCAAATTGCTCCAGAACCAACTTCCAGGTTTCATGGCATTGAAGCACCAAACCCTGGTTCAGAAAGATGCAGTTCTGTTTGATCCCAGTAAAGAAAAGTTACAGTGTTGCCAGTTAAGCAATGTTTAAAGTTCAAGATAATGTGCCCACAGGTACTGTTGTGAGAACCTTTGAAAAATTCTTTTAAGCACCTAGTTTTGTGCATTTCTACTAAAGTACCATAAGGCTATGAATTGGCTATAGGCAAAAACTCTCGCAGTGTATGTAGTTACCCCCAGAGGTACCAATATCAGAGCACGCTTATTGAGCGGCCTGGCTCTGCACCCACCAGGAAGCACGCCTGTGATGGCGCTTGCTGTCCAAAAGCTAAGAGCACGCCTGTTTATGGGGCCTGGCTCGCCTACGACAAGGGAGCACACCTGTTTATGGGGCCTACCTTTTACCACCATCCCGAGGAGAGGAAGATTGGAGGAAAGGTCTGGGAAAACAGATAGCCCAGACCTAGTTGCTAAAAGGACCGGTGACCTGCCTCCTGAGAGGGTTTTGGGTGGGTAATGGACTTGTGGTTGGTGGGTGGTGAAAAATGGTACCTGGAATGTTTTATGATATTTTATGATGTTTTTATGTGAAAAGTTTGCACTTTAAAATTTTCTTGTCTTTACAGCCCAAGGATGTGCTGTTGATAACTAAGGGGGAATGTGGCACCCCTGACCTGGCCAGGCACCACTGAGTATTGCACCCACGCCTGGGTCAGTACAAACAGGTAATCCCAATGGTTGAATAAAGTGTGTACACACAGGCACCCTTTGACCAGGACACACACACACATTAGAGGGGAACCCTGGGCAGACCCAGGAAGGGGGCATAGCCCTGGCATCACAGTTAGTGTGTTGCTGTAGTGAAGCTGGAAAGAGAGTTGTGCAGTGGCAGTCAGAGGAGAAGGAGGGGATCAGCAGTGTCTGAAGTGTAGGGCTGAAGCGCAGAACATTGTCGGACCCTGCATGTGCAATGGCTGCTGGCGGGGGAGAACATTACCACCAAGTCAGACTGAAAGACACCCGAAGAAGGAGAGCAGTAAGGAGTCGAGTACGGGGACTCCTGGTAATGAATACACATACAGGGTACAGGTCCCTAGAGCTAGATATCCATTTAATTGGCTGCTAAATCCTGTAGGCGGTGGGATTACAGGTTCCACACCAACCAACACAGAACCCGCAGCATCAACAGCAACGAGGGGGCCCATAAGGAGGATCGAGCCTGGAGCCATCTTATCCTTGGTCCACGCTGTCAGCATACGGGTCAGAAAGGGGAGAAAGGCAGTAGCAATGTCCATGGACGCATCCCACGATATACTTCAAGTCAGGGGTGGTCCGAAACAAAGGTGCAGGAAGGCGAGTCAGCAGTCACCCCTATATCAGCCTGAGGGATACCTGGTTCCACCTGGTTCATCATAGCATCGCCCGGGTTGCCTCACTCTACCAGAAAAAAGTGAGTAAAAACCCTGTAAGACATTGCTGCCTATGTGTGAGTTCTTCTGCGACCTATGGTACTACACACTTACAGTGAGCCCTGGGGCAGCCTCACTCTCGGGAGGCCATAACACAAGACTGCATTTACCATCAGCCCCAGGCGCTCTCTAAACTGCAGTGACGGTCACCCCCTGACTGCAATTACCGAGAGTGGCGTCATGATTCCCATTGAAGTTAACCTGACGTACCTGTTGCCGGAAGATTCCAGCACGTGAAGACCCTGAGGCGACCTGCAGGTGAGAGGAGCTTCACATTGTCACTTGGCTCTCACTGGATCAGTCCCAGGCAAATAAAACTTTGAAAAAAATATAATTGTCAGCTGTGTGATCAGACAAGGAAATATATTTTTTTCATTTTAAGAGGTAAATTGCTCTTCTTGTCTATCCATAGATTTAGCTTCTTTTAGATGTTTTTGGTGCTTTAAATCAAGTGTCAAGCTGCCAATGTATTTTTCTGCCTACAAAGACCATGGTGCATCATTGTGAAAGAAGAAAAGCACAGAAAATGTTCTCTGTAGACAGACAAGATAAACTTTAGGACTACTTTGTCAGCCAAACAGCCAATTATCTAAGCAATGGAAAAATGAAATCCAGATTGTTCCTACTGAGTATCCTCTTCATCGTGCTGTTTTAATTGCCATTTACTGCAGTCCTCAACATGAAAACAAAACTATTTCCGTCTTCAGAACGTTCTTGACAATTTGTGTTATTTCTTGTTCTTAAAAACTTTTCAAGACTCCTATTGCGATAGTCCCCAGCAGGTACAAACCACTTTGTTAAAGTGGATTGCAAGGAAAGTATACTATATACGCATGTCCTGATTCTTCTGAAAGCCATGAATTACTGACCTGAAATGCTTTGTATTCAGAAACTTGGATCTTTAAAATTAACCATCAGCAATATAATAGGAGAAAGATGGTCACAGCAGGGTTATCATCTTTTCACTGAATGTTTATATTCTCTTTGTAGACACTGACATGTTTATATGGATATCACATAAGCTTGTAGACTTAATATTAATAAAAAAGCCGAAACGTAAGGCCTTGTTCACACACAAGGTAAATGCTGCGTTTTTTTCTGTAGCCTGATTTCTGCACCAAAGTACATGGTAGTAATCTTTGATGCGGTTTTGGTGCATATCTAAAGCAGTGTTTTTCAATGCAATTTTTAGCACAGAAAAGCTGTCATACTGCACTTTGGCATTTTTTTCGGCATTTATTTTCAGCCTGTTCATGCAAATTTAAAGCTGCTTTTTAAAGTATTAGCAAAATATAAGATTTAGAAATCTCATGCATATGCTTGGGGTTTTTTTCATGACCGAGTTGGAAAGCTGCATCGTTTTTTAAATCTGCAGCATGTCAATTCCTTTAGCTTTTTTACAGTGTTTTTTCCACGCGTGGAAAGCAATGAGAAAGGGGAAAAAACACTGCAGAAAACTCAACTCCATTTTTCGTGGTATTTTTGAAGCAAAAGACTTTCAATGAAAACTAACTTTTTTAAACAGGAATTGTAGGTAAAGCACACATGTAATCTGCACCTGAAAAACACAAAAAAAATGTTGAAAACCCTAAAAAATGGACGCTTTGAACTCAGCAGGTCTTGCCTGCAGATAAAATATATCAAATATGCAGTATTTATGCTACATGGGAACATGGTCTTAGTTTCTTCCACTAGATTCACAGAGGTCAATTACAGCAAAAAAAGACAATGCTACAATAGTCATATTATAATCCCTGGCGATCAGTAAGTTTTTCCTGCAGACTACTCATAGGGAATAATTTACTATTTTCAGAATAATAACCCTTTAATTATCTTCTTCTGTACTGAAAAGTGCAATTCCACAATGACAAATTCTATTGCCATCCTTTTTCAGAAAAATAAGATAATTCACTTAATAAGTACAAGATAAAAAAATACAGCTGTAAACAATGTCAACAACAAAAGAAAAGAGAATAGCTCAGATTTATATGTTCATAAAACATTGAGTTCTGCGAGTTAAGTATAAATCATTTCCTAATGTCCTGCGCTTGAAAGTGATTTAAAAAAAAATATGAAAAGAATATAGACATATATGGACAATTCTATAAAGATGGACAGCTGAATATCCATAGTTCAATAGAAGTTACTTGCACAATAGATCAAATTAAGTGTTTTATTTCTATTTTCCCATAATTGCTGCAAAACAAAATGCAATTGTACTGTGTGAATAAACCCTTAATTAATAGAAGACACTTGGTTTTATGTAGCACAACTATTAGGCTAGAGTCACACAAGCATATAGTATCCGATGCGAGAGCATCAAATGCGATATGCCAGTGGTGTCAAACCTATTTTCACCGAGGGCCACCTCAGCATTATTGCTTCAAAGGGCCACAATTTTTTTCCCTTATGTAGTACACTATACCTGTTAGGGCCAGATGGACGGGCAGACCCGGGAGGTGGATCCACTGGGCCGAACTCCCCGATGAGGGAAAGAAGTCCGGTAGCCGGAGCACTTTAGGTAGCAGGACAGTCCGTGCACTGGAACACAATGGAGAAGTCCCTGGGACCACGAGGTCACTGATGGTGGTCCGAGTGACGGAGCTCAGGTTCGGAAGCCGTGATGATGTCAGGCGGGGTCCGGAACCGTTGGAGCGAGATGACGGGTCACCGCAGGGAACCGAGATGGTACGGACTGTCAGGATGGCAGATGGGCAGCGTTCGGGGTTCGAGATACAGCAGGACCGGATGGCGATGCAGGATCGGCTCTAGAAGACAGAGAGGTAAGTATCTCACAGAACACAAGGAGACCTGACTCCTAGCTTGGGAAAACACGAAGAACAGGCCCCGCTCCCTTGGACATTAACCCCTTTTATACCCAGTACCTGTATGCATCATTTCCTGTCAGTGGACACTGGCCCTTTAAGAAAGGGTCAGTGACCGCGCGCGCGCCCTAATGCGCATGCGCGCGGCCCGGGTGCCAGAAGCCAGGGCAGGAAGGTGAGAGGAGGACGCAGCAGAGCCGGCCAGGGACTGGGAAGCCGACGGGCGCCGGGAGCGGGGACCAGGAGGCCTGGGAAGCGCGGGTACTGGAGGCTGGGGAGCGGGGAGCGCGGCAGGTGAGCCGGGGAGCGGAGCAGAGGACCCGGGGAGCGGAGCAGAGGACCCGGGGAGCGTGACAGTACCTAACATAGCGCTATACATATTAGACGAGGGGTGGGAAATTAATTGTCCTGAGGAGCTACGTGAGTGTTGGGGAGGGCTGACATACAAGGCTGAAATTAATTCTGCTTAATATTAATATTGACATATTAATTTTAATTATTATTTATTAATAATAATAATAATTGTAGCACTTAATATTTAGTAGAATTAGGTATGCCGACAGTATGAGCCGCCATATAGCCTCCTTTATAGAGCATGAGCCCCAAACATCCTCTTACATACTGTATGAGCTCCTACATAGCCTCCTATGTACAGAATGAGCCCCACAAAGCCACCTATATACAGCATAAGCCCCCACATAGCCTCCTATATACTGCATGAGCCCCCACATAGCCTTCTATATACAGCATGAGTCCCCACACAGCCTCCTATATACAGTGTGCTCATCACTAGCAATCCTATATACAGCATGAGCCAACACTTAGCCTCATTTATACACAATATGAGCCCCCATATAGCCTCCTATATACAGTATGAGCCCCCATAATAATAATAATAATAATCTTTATTTCTATAGCACCAACATATTCCGCAGCGCTTTACAATTCAGAAGGATCATATACAAACAAGTAACAGTTATCGAAAATACAATATTTAAAGGGAAAAAAAGATAACCCTGCTCGTGAGAGCTTACAATCTACAGTGAGATGGGGGGGACAAGGTACAAGTGCTTATTTACAATGACAATCCAGCCAACTCAAGAAAATGGGGGATAGATAATGGCTTCGTGGATCAGTTGGCCAGGACCTTGAGATGCATTTGGGTGCCATGGAGTTTGACGTGGGGTACTTATCTGAGAAGTTGTGGAGGGATTAGGTGAAATTAGTTTGGCTAGGGATTGTGATAGGCCGCCCTAAAAAAATGCGTTTTTAGGGTGCGTCTGAAGCTGAGTGAGTTGTGATTCGTCCTAACTTCTTGGGGTAGAGCGTTCCAGAGGTTTGGTGCAGCTCGGAAGAAGTCTTGGATTCGGGAGTGGGAGGTTCGAATTAGTGTGGATGTTAGTCGAAAGTCATTTGCAGAGT
Organism: Anomaloglossus baeobatrachus; assembly: GCF_048569485.1. Classification (NCBI taxonomy): domain Eukaryota; kingdom Metazoa; phylum Chordata; class Amphibia; order Anura; family Aromobatidae; genus Anomaloglossus; species Anomaloglossus baeobatrachus. The sequence goes on along the minus strand of NC_134355.1, from coordinate 549,386,786 downwards.
GTAGAGAATGGGTGGGGTGATAGACAGAGAAGAGGGTGGAGATGTAGGGGGGTGCCGCATTGTGGAGAGCTTTGTGGGTGAGAACAAGCAGTTTGAATTGGATCCTGTGATATATGGGCAGCCAGTGCAATGACTGGCACGGAGCAGAGGCATCCGAGTAGCAGTTAGCTAGATAGGTGACCCTGGCTGCTGCATTAAGGATGGACTGTAGAGGAGAGAGTCTAGTTAGGGGTAGACCAATTAATAGAGAGTTACAGTAGTCAAGGCGAGAGTGGATCAGGGCCACGGTGAGGGTTTTTGTCGTTTCCATTGTGAGAAAGGGGCGGATTCTAGAGATGTTCTTGAGGTGCAAGCGGCAAGAGCGGGCAAGAGATTGTATGTGGGGGGTGAAGGAGAGATGAGTGTCAAGTATAACACCCAGACAGCGGGCTTGCTGCCTAGGAGTTATCGTTGTGCCACACACAGAGAGGGAGATGACAGGTTGAGGAAGGTTGGAAGATGGAGGGAAAAGAAGAAGTTCAGTTTTGGAAAGGTTAAGTTTCAGATAGAGAGCAGACATGACATTGCAAACTGCAGCCAGGCAGTCACTTGTGTTCTGTAGTACAGCGGGGGTGAGTTCAGGGGATGAGGTGTATAGCTGTGTGTCATTAGCATAAAGATGGTACTGAAAGCCAAATCTGCTGATGGTCATTCCAATTGGGGCAGTGTAGAGGGAGAAAAGAAGAGGGCCAAGGACTGAACCTTGAGGGACCCCAACAGTGAGAGGAAAAGGAGAAGATGTAGAGCCAGCAAATGATACACTGAATGAGCGGCCAGAAAGATAGGAAGAGAACCAGGAAAGAACAGTGTCCATATAACCTTCTATATACAACATGAGTCCCCATATATCCTCCTATATACAATATGGGCCCCGGAGCCCCACATACCCTCCCATATACAGTAGAAGACCTCACATAGCCTCCGCTATACAACATGAGCCCACACATAGCCTCCTATATACAGCACAAACCTCACATAATCTCCTATATACAGTGTAAGCAACCACATAGCCTCCTATATAAAGCAGTAGCCCCATATACCCTCCAATATACAGCTGGAGCCCCTGCACATCCCATACATATATATGTATGGAAGTGTATATTCACCTAATCCTGATTCCCGTAACCGCTGCCTCTGTGTCCTCTTCTGTGGCAGGCCTGCAGAGGCAGCATGATGAAACGACGTAATCATGGTAGTTCAAGGTGACAGTTGCAGGAGATCCAGGGCTAAGAGCAAAAGTTCAGGGCTCCAGATCTTTGATGCTAGCAATGTCCCTGCTGCTCCAAACAGCTTTCCATATGGGGGAACTTGGAGAGCCATTTAGAGCTGTATCCTAACCTCATGAGCCACACAAAATAACAAGGCGGGCTGGATTCCGCCCGCGGACCTTGTATTTGACACTTCTGCAATAAATAATTACACTTGGGTCAAACTCTGCTACGAGCGTGAGCTGATCTGCTCTGCTTCATTGAATAATATTAGTCATCCAATTTTTTTTATACGTTAATGTAAGCAACGCCTCATAGAAACGAACGGCCCACAGTGAATATAAAAAGTCTACACATTGCTGTTAAAAGTCATTCCAAGAAAAATTACTGTATTTCAGATCTTTTTCCACCTTTAATGTCACCCATAATCTGTACAGATCAATGGAGAAACAAACTGAAACTTTATTTTTTTTGGGGGGAGAGGGTTTGCAAGGGGGTAAATAAAAATATCAAGTCTAAATTAATATGGTTGCATAAATGTAAATGTGTTCCGAAGTAGCCAATCACATTTATGGTGAGGTCACACGAGCGTATAAATAAACTAAATAAATAAATCTAATATATAAAGCTGATTGTATGTGTGTGTGTGTATGTCCGCTAAAGGAATCTGCACCGTCTCATTTACAATCACGAAATTTTGCACAGGTGCCCCTTGTGACTCAGGGAACGTCATAGATTATGTTTTGACGAGAAAATTGAACCCCGCGCTTTACAGTTACTCTCCAAAAAACCTGCCTCCATTAAACTGAATGGAGCTGCGAGCTACAGGCTATTAATAAGAGCTATGATTGGTTGCTATAGGAACAAAGGACAGTCATAGTATAAGAAGCTTATGTGTGAACTAATATGATGTTGGTGGAGAGACAGACACAGACAGAGACAGAAAGAGACAGACAGACAGAGACAGACAAAAAGGCACAGACAAAGGCACACAGGGAAAGAGACAGAGACAAACAGAGACAGACAGAGACAGATAGGAAAAAAAAGCCAGACAGACAACAGAAAGAGACAGACAGAAAGACACATGGGAAAGAGACAGAAAGAGGCAGACAGGGAAAGACACAGAGAGAGACAGACAAGGAATGAGACAGACAAAGACAGACAAGGAAAGAGACAGACGGGAAAAGAGACAGACCTGGAAAGAGACAGACAAGGAAACAGACAGACAGCAAAAGAGACAGACAAAGAGACAGACAGAGAAAGACGGGGAAAGAGACAGATGGAGAAAGAGACAGATGAGGAAAGAGACAGACGGGGAAAGAGACATACTGGGGAAAGAGAAATTCCGGGGAAAGAGACAGACCTGGAAAGAGACATACCGGGAAAGAGACAGACAGCAAAAGAGACAGGCAGAGATGTACCGCTCCCATGCCAGTGGCCGAGCTGCTCGGATCCGGAGCCGCGGTGGCTCGAGGGGTCTGCGCGGAAACTCGAATTAAAAGAAGGGGGGGAGTATATACAAGGGGGTTAGGAAATTCGTGATGCCACCCACGGTGCATGTTAATGTGAGGGACCACCACTGCTGTTGGGGAGCCCGGTGATGATGGTGTAGCAGCAGGATGTTTAACTCCTCCGTGGGTAGGGGGTTTGTGTCCCGGGGCCCGTTGGATGGTTGGTGCCTGGGATGCCGTTGGGGATAGGAAGAGGGTTTTTCAGTGTACTCACTCAGTCCAGGTATAACAACACCGACAGCTTTTAAACCAAACTTCTGAGCACCACTGCAGCTTGTAGGGAGCCCGCTTGGGTCCGCACCCTTGGTGTTGCTATTAGCCTGTGGCCCTTTCCTTGGCACTTTTGTCTCTAATTGGACCCTCAAGTGTGACACTCTTCGGGTCCCGCTCACCCGTATGGCTAACGGAGTGAGCTTGCTCTCGGGGTTCACGCGTAGGATTTCTTTGGACTATATTGGGAAAGTCCTATCCCATTGGTGTGCTAGTACCCAGATTTTGGAGCGGGTTGGGGATGAATCTTGAAGTCTTCACCAACGGCGGGTAAATTACCGGAACGCGTGAAGCTACTTTCCGGCCTAGGGTCCACGTACCCCGTTGTGCCCCTGCCCGGTGATAGCTCAAGGCCGTCGGCTGCCCTCCTTGGCAGTCCGTGCCCCTTGACACAATCCCCTGTGACCAAGGTTCCAGCTCCCACCAGGCCCACACCAACGTCTGCCACCTAGTAACTACAGGAGCCCTGCTGCAGGCCGGTGACCTCTCCCTCTCAGAGAGTCACCTCTGCCTCCTACTTCCTCTGCTCCACAAGTCTCCTCCTTACTTGCTCCACTGTCACTTTCTCACTTTCCCCTACAAACCCCCCAAGTGGGCTGCCCTATTCCCTTCAGGCCCCCTAATGGTGTGTCTGGTGGGTACAGTGTAAAGTGTTCCTAGGATTTTGATTGGCTAAGCTGTTAGCAACACTAAAAGACCAGGACCCGTAACCAAGGAGGAGTGGATACCGTGCAGAAGGGCAGATTGCACAATACCCTGTGACGACCTGATAGGCCAGGGCGTCACATTCCCCCTTGGTTAAACGCAGCTTGTCCGCGAGCTACAGGACACTAGAGGTTTATTTTTGTTTTGCTTTTAACTGTAGAAAGGAAAAATAACAGGTTAACACATTTTTATTAACGGTCTCCATCCCTCACAGGGAAGGCAATTCACTTAAACGTTACTAAAATTGTTAAGAGTTTGTCACCCAACGGTGGGACGCTACCGGTTTCTATGATAACGGAGGCTCAATCTACTCCATTGCAGCCCCTTCCAGCGACAGTTCAGTCCCAACGTCCAAGATCCTATTAACCAGCCACCCAAACAACCTGTTCCCCCTGGAAACCTATGGTGGGTCCGTGACCGGGTTAAGGTCCCGGGTGTTGTCTTTTAGATGACTCTGGTTGGCACAGGAGGTGCAACTATTATACAAGACACAAGTTTGTGTTGGTCACTCCATTCCTGTGACCGTGGTCCATATTTACTTACATATAAAACCCAAAGGGAGTCCATGTACCCATTGTACACTTTTCAACAATTTGCTTGCTAATCTGGTAATTTTCACTCTTTTCATTAAAACTGGTTGATTAGGCACTTATTTACTAACATTTTCTATATGGAAAATAACAAACTAAGAAAAATAACAAACGAAATTTCCGATACCTAACAATTCTATGGCATTGCAACTACTGGTACTGTAACATCTTTTTAACACTCAGCTCCGCTCACTGGGAGGCAGGGAATCAACAGCGGCGGCTGGTACTACTCGCTCATTGACTATAGCGAGCCGCTTCACATCTAGGGCGTACCAGACCCGTTCACCCCAATGGCGGGTGTAGCTGACCACTTCTCCGGCCTCCAGGTTACGACCTGGATGACCACTGGGGAGATGCTGCTCAACATCTCGGCGTGTGACAAACACTTCCTCTGAGAGATTTGCTTCCCATAGAAAACCTTATCCCTTCTCGGGGTTAAACCGCCGGACGTACCTTATGTGCTGCGGCCCATGGACACGGAAGGTGGCCTTCCTCAGGTACTCCTTTTCCTTCCAGGGCAAGCATCTCCTGCTGTTGTCGCTCTTGCGTGGTCATCACTGGCATCATCTGTTGCTGGTGTGGTTGTCGTTCCCAGTAGGGGGCAACAGCGTCCGGCCTCAGCTCCCTATCTGGCTCTGGCTTTACTTGAACTCTGGCAGCCCCAACACCCATCGGGATGCCGCGTGGTAACAGAACAGGCAAACATCTTGGTTTTGCTCCCGTAGGTGCACACTGAAGAACCGACTGCTCCGTAGCTGAGGTTGCAGGGTCCGGGTGCTCCGCCTCTGAGGACGGGCCTGGTGATGTGGCCGGGTCTGGTCTGGCCGGTGTCTGGGTGACCGCTTCCGTGGCTGGAATGAGGGTCTCGGTCTGGATCTCTGCAGCTGGAGCCTCTGGAAAATACATTGAAGGTTCCGCTGCCGGGGTTGGTGGGGGCAGCTCGGCGTCCGTCGAGGACGTGGTGGAATGCTCATCGCGAGTGGGGATGGTCCGGATCCCTCAGCCGCTGTGGCTCGATTTGGGCAATCAATAGGGACTGGGTAACTGCTTACCCTCTCTTCACGTGGGATTTCGATCTCACGGGCTCGCACCACCACCGCCATCTTGCCACTGCATCTTCCAGGAACGTTGTCACAGAGTCCTGGCGTCCCTGCTCCACTTCTAGTTACACATTCTGGCCGACTCCCTCGGTCCTTTCGCAGCACTCTCTTACTGACCGTGGCCCGGTTCCGGCCTCACAAGGAAGAGGAGGGGCGGAGCTTAGGCTTTGCGTGCTTTCTCGGAGAAGACGAGGTTTTGGCTCGAAAAAAATGGCAAAAAATGGCGGAATTGGCAGGATACAGAATCTTGACTCGCGGTTTTCAGCTTTCAAGGTGCACGTCACTCAGGTAAGTGGGTCCTGCTCGTATCCTGTTCATGACGCCAGGTTTTTCAAGGTGTACCGCCCCTTTGCCAGCGGCCGAGTCGCTCGGATCCGGAGCCGCGGTGGCTTGAGAGGTCTCCGGATCCGGGGGGTCCGCGCTGACACTCGAATTAAAAGAAGGGGGGAGTATGTACAAGGGGGTTAGGAAGTTTGTGACGCCACCCACGGTGCGTGGTAATGTGAAGGACCACCACTGCTGTTGGGAAGCCCGGTGACGATGGTGTAGCAGCAGGATGTTTAACCCCTCCGTGGGTAGGGGGTTTGTGTCCCGGGGCCCATTGGATGGTTGGTGCTTGGGGTGCCGTTGGGGATAGGAAGAGGGTTTTTCAGTGTACTCACTCAGTCCATGAATAACAACACCGACAGCTTGTAAACCAAAGTCAGTGTAAAGTGTTCCTAGGATTTTGCTTGGCTAAGCTGTTAGCAACACCAAAGGACCAGGACCCGTAACCAAGGAGGAGTGGATACCATGCAGAAGGGCAGATTGCACAATACCCCGTGACGACCTGATAGGCCAGGGCGTCACAGAGAGACAGACAAACACAGACGAGGAAAGAGACAGACGAAGAAAGAGACAGACGGGGAAAGAGACAGATGGGGAAAGAGACAGACCGGGGAAAGAGACAGACCGGGGAAAGAGACAGATCGGGGAAAGAGTCAGACAGCAAAAAAGACAGACAGAGAGACAGACAAAGACAGACAGGGAAAGAAGGGGAAAGAGACAGACAGGGAAGAGACAGGCGGGGAAAGAGACAGATAAGGAAAGAGACAGACAGGGAAAGAGACAGATAAGGAAAGAGAAAGACCAGGGAAAGAGACAGACAGACAGACACACAGAGAGAGCCTGGGAGAGAGACAGAGAGACAGTTACTATCCCGGGCAACACAGAAAGTGGAACGATTTATTTTTTCACTTGTTATCCAAGTGATGTCTGTATGCAATCTGTTTTCTACTTGGCAGCTATTAATAATTTGCACTAGCATTTACAGTTTCCTATGCAACAGAATTGTAATGTATCCATAAAAGTCAGATGCCATACTGATGGTCCTGGTATGGCATCCTGTTTTTTTTCTCATGCTGTACTGATTTATGAGTCAAGTCACAACATTCTGCATTATTTTTCATGACAAATATAACTGAAAAAAACCCAGCAACAGATCTGCACTGCCTCATTGAATAACATTGGCCTGAGCACAATATCCTATTTTATCTGACTGTATTTGTCTAATTTATACGCTTATGTGAGTGAGCCCTTTAACTCATGTTGAATATTAGTCAGTGCACAGATGCTATTTAAAGGGATTACAATTAACTTCATATAAACGTTAGTGGTTCTATTACGATTTTTCCTAACATTTTTTGTTCAATTATACAGCAAATGTCATGGTCCGTAAATGGCTTACAACACAGCAAAAGGATATTATTGTTGAAAGTTGTCAGTAGAAGTGTATAACATTTTTTTGCAGGGCATTAGATATACCATAGAGCACTGAAGAGTGGCATCATGGAGTGTTTTAAATTTGGCACAACAGTGACATTACCTAGAACTGGACATTCCTCAAACATTGATGAAAATATGTGAAGTAATATGGTCATGGAGGCTACATCAAAGGAGTTAGAGGAATGTTTGTCAAGCACTGGTTGTGTTGTGCATGTGACAATTTCCCATATTCTTTATATGTCTGACCTGTGGGGTAGGGTGGCAGGATGGAAGCTTTTTCTTACAAAAGAGAAAACATCTAAGCCCAGCTATGTTTTGCCAAGACCTACATGAAGTTGGCCAAAAGCAAGTTGAAAAAACATGTTATGGTCTGATAAGAGCAAAGTTCAACTTTTTGGCCATAATTTCAAAAGGTATGTTTGGCATAAAGTCAATACTACACATCTCCCAAAAAAAACCCATAACCACAGTACCCAGAGTGAAGCATGGTGGAGGCGGTTTTGTTCTTTCGGTGTGCTTATTGGCAGTTTGCATTGCTGTATTAGTTAAGATAGAGGTAATTATGAGAAGTTTCAAATATCTACTACATGAGGGTGGCTCACATAGTGACAGTGGATCTTCTAAGCCTGCTGGTCTGGGTGGACGCATGGGCACTGGTGCAGTAGTCAGATGGAGCTTACAGAACACAGACTCATAAAAAATGCAATAATTAGAATTTAATAAAATCCAGACAGATAATGGACATCAAGTAGAATAACTGAACATAACGGACATAAAAAAAGCCTGAGCAGTGAAGATCACAGAAGTATAACAGGAATACAGATGACTGCACTGGTGGACACAGACAGAAAAGGGCCCCTGTTGAAGAACAATATATGGGCCCTTTGCAGCTCAAGGGCTCATCAAAATGCACAATTCCACCTGCTTAAGTGGGCTATTGGGGCTCTCGGCTGCACCAACGATATGTCTACCCCTTGATGACTGTAAACAGTTAACAGGGTAACAGAACTACTGCTGACTGCTGGCAGATAGGTAACAGGATGACTGGAGATTAGAGATGAGCAAACCCGAACTTCAAAGATTGATGGTTGAACTGACACAGCTTTACGTAGGCAAACCACTCAAGTGAGCAGCACTGTGCTCAAGTACGGTCAGTGCTCGGCCCAGTGACAGCTATTGCAGTGTTTGAATGGCTCACATTGAGTGTAAAATATGTGTTATTGAATATAGTGTACACAAACAAAAAAAGATAAAAAATAACAATAATATGTAAAAACCCTGCCCTCCTTCCCCCTGAAGTGCTCTGTTTATGGCTGGCTGCATGTGGGCCGAATTGCCGAACTGCCCAATCAGTGACTTAAAATTAAGTTCGGCATGCTAGGGACACGCAGTCCGGGTCCAGAACTGCACTTTGCAACAAAAAGTGGAAGAGCAAAAAGGAGTTACAATGTGCAAAAATACTTTATTGAACCATTGAATAAAAAAAAAACCTTAAACAAGTATAATGCCAAGGTTGTAAACAACAGCAAACTCGATGCTTATAGATCACCAGTAACTATAGTCCATTAGATAAACAGGGCTGAACTCTATCTAACCGGGTCCGCTCATCTCTACTGGAAACCTCAGGCAGACAGATAGCAGAGATACTAACAAGTCAAGACAGGTAACAGGATGTCAGGAGACCGCTTGCAGGTAGGTTTTACTGACCGCAGTCTGAAGGCAGATGACTCTGAGGAGTAAACAGGAGACTGACAATCTCAGAAGCCTACCAAACCAAAGGTGGACATGAAACAGAAGATGCAAGTACCCAGGGCAGGTCACAGACAGGACTCTAGAGTTTAACAGAAGCCAAGATGCAGCATAATAAACAATATCCAGCTTAGTTCCTCAACAACTCACACAAAGTCAGTCTCCATCAATATCAGAGCACAGGTGTGAGTCTTAGAAGCCCTTAAATAGGCCAAGGAAGTTCATCACATTGAAATATGCCAGCCAGGGGCTGGAGAGTAACATTATCAGTCAATTTTTTTGCAACAAAAGCTTCAGACCGCTGCTAAAAAGTTGAAGATGAAAAGGAATTTCACGTTTCAGAACGACAACAACCCTAAACATACCTCCAATTAAGCAAAATAATGGCTTCTCCAGTAGATCTAAGTTTAAAAATGGTGCAGCCAGGGACCAAACCTGAATCCAATAGAGTAAGTGCTGCATCACCTAGTGGCTTGATCAACAATTTCCCCTTTTACAGCATGTCTCTTCAAGATGGAATAAATTTTAGAGGTTCTGGCAGCAATAACTAATTTCTTCACTTAGCCAATCAGAGTTCCAGCAGATCCTTCTTTTGGACTATTGTGACCCCCTGCACAAACACCCGTCCCTAAAAAGGTGTAACCAGCCAACCTAAAAACCCTGAGTCACCCCTCTCAGGTCTTGACGTTCACACGCGGGGGCGGAGCCAGGCAGTTGACCACGCCCTCCGAGGAGTTCAGATAGCCTGAGACGGGAAAACCACAAAGCAGATCGGTTAGGGAGGAGAGGAGAGTAGTAGCAGTGTGTCAACGTCTGTCAGGGATCTGGGTAGGAGCCCAGATACCCTGTGACCAGGAGGCAGATGGTGGTTGCTGCCTACAGGAGCCGGGAAGACGACTAGTGGAACCGTAAGGGACCGGGACAGAAAAAAAGTGGCCCGCCGGTACCGAACTGGGGAGCCAACTGGAAACCGGAGCACCAGGAGGGGTACTCAGACCCAGAACGAGGTCCAGAAGCCACTGAACCACGTCAGATTCACTGATTGAGGTCTGGACCTTAGGTCCTTTCCTGTCCCAAGACCCGAAAGACAGCAACAGCCTACCGAGGGGGATAGAAAGCCAAGGGGGGGCGGTTGAAGATCCCGTGCAATGTGACCGAGTGGATAAAGCGCAGGGACTCCAGGACTCTGCTACCCGTTGTGTTCCTGGACCCCGAGTGTGCACCATGTCCGCCCCGTCTGGCAAGCCCGAGATCCCGGAGCCCGCACCTGGAACAGCGGCGTGGGTGGAAGCCTGGACCGCACAGATGAGCTGCTGTCTCCAAGCGCAGGTGCGTTTCCTCCTGGAGCGCTGGGTGGCCGAGATGGAGGGGATAGAAGGAGAGTAACTCCGGCACACTGTTATATCACCCAATTGGAAGTCAAAAAGTTAAACGTCTGATTTTTCTCGATTTTTTATTGAAGAAAAAGAGGAAATGATACAGTTGCAGAAGGTCCGCCTAAAAACGTTTCGGCCTTCGTCTCAGCTTTCATCTGGTCGGACAGACTGACTGAATATTTTTACAAAATCAACACAAGAACATAAGAAAAATGAATCAGTATACAACCATTTTGCATGCATCAGTAATCATATACATCATAACATATTACAAAATGTTGCGACATATTGACAGAGGAGAAGAACAAAATTGTTAGACGTTGACTAGGTAGAAGGGGCTTCTGTGAGACACCAGGGTGTGGTGTAATGGGGTGAAAGCGAAAGTGCTGTGGTAAATATATCTATTAAAGTGATCTAGACAATATGGGGTAATGGGGCTCACCTAAATATGTGGAACTCCCGACATACAAGCGAGGACGGTGCTGTTATGGGCAGTCCTTCGTCTAGGTTCTTCTGGTAACCACATGATTGTGTGTGTGGGGGGGGAAATTAAAGAAATAAAGGAGAGAAGTTTGTTAACAGAAAGGGGCGGGGGGAAGAAGAAAAGGGGGAAGCGACATACCTCCCCTTCCCCTCCCCTCCCTCCTCCTCCCCCCCGCCCCTTTCTTTTAACAAACTTCTCTCCTTTATTTCTTTAATTTTCCCCACACACACCCAATCATGTGGTTACCAGAAGAACCTAGACGAAGGACTGCCCATAACAGCACCGTCCTCGCTTGTATGTCGAGAGTTCCACATATTTAGGTGAGCCCCATTACCCCATATTGTCTAGATCACTTTATTAGATATATTTACCACAGCACTTTCGCTTTCACCCCATTACACCACACCCTGGTGTCTCACAGAAGCCCTTTCTACCTAGTCAACGTTCAACAATTTTGTTCTTCTCCTCTGTCAATATGTCGCAACATTTTGTAATATGTTATGATGTATATGATTACTGATGCATGCAAAATGGTTGTATACTGATTCATTTTTCTTATGTTCTTGTGTTGATTTTGTAAAAATATTCAGTCAGTCTGTCCGACCAGATGAAGGCCGAGATGAAGGCCGAAACGTTTTTAGGCGGCCCTTCTGCAACTGTATCATTTCCTCTTTTTCTTCAATAAAAAAATCGAGAAAAATCAGACGTTTAACTTTTTGACTTACAATTGGGAGATATAACAGTGTGCCGGAGTTACTCTCCTTCTATTACGTAATTTTTCTCCTGAGCACCTGTGATAGGTGACGCTAGGTCCATTACCGTTCTTCGAGATGGAGGGGATAGCCGCCGCCGTGCGGGCACGTGAAGTGGCGGCAGATTTGGAGGCAAAAGTATGCGACCCACACCCCTGTGTCCGAGAGGGATCGGCCGCTGTGGCTGAGGGACCCGGTCTGCTCCTGCCTTTCATGCTTCCTCCCCCGCCGCCCGTATCGGTTGCCGCTGCCTCTCCACCCAGTTCGCCACCCCCGACATCGGTGGCGGAGTCTGCCCCAGACGCCCATGATGATCCACCTGCAGAGGTGGCCCGCAGACGGCTACATGATCGGCCTGCACCGATCCCGTTGCCTTGGAAGGACCATTCCCGGAAAGGTGCCCGTTCCTGATGTGGTCCCGCCGGTCCCGGGAGAAGCTGCGCCTGAAGACACCCCGGCCCCTGGCAGTCCACCCGGCCAAGAAGGAAGTTGGCGCTTCCCGGAAGAAGGCCCAGCAGGTGAGGCTGGTCGTTCCCGAGTCGCAGGCCTCGGTGGCCGCTGCGAGGCAGCAGAGCCGGCCGCGATACAGTGGGGTTCCCCACGGAGGGTGTTGGTCATTGCTGACATCGGAGAGCTCTGACTGGGCCAGACCCCCACACCACGAGACCCCGGGCAAGCAGACGCCCCGTATTGGGAACCGTAAGGGACCGGGACAGGGTAGTGGCCCGCCGGTACCGAACCGGGGAGCCAACTGTAAACCGGAGCACCCGGAGGGGCGGTACTCAGACCCAGAACAAGGTCCAGAAGTCATTGGAACATGTCGAATTCACTGATTGAGGTCTGGACCTTAGGTCCTTTCCCGTCCCAAGACCCGAAAGACAGCAACAGCCCACTGAGGGGGATAGAAAGCCACCGCACAGGCAGAGAGATCCCACGGGCCAGCGCCTGCGGGCAAACGGGTTCCCGACACACATAAAGCCGGGGAGCGAACTACCATTGCTGAAGCATACGCAGTCAAGTTCTACCACAGAGGTGCAGGAGAAAGGCGGGAACCACCAACCTGAGTAAGGGGCAAAGCGCAGCCGGCTGCGGGCACCGACCAATATCCTTTTTGGTTTACCAGAGACTCTGGTGTATCTGTCATAGTGAGTACAACAGTGCCCTCGGGCCGCGCACCGCACCGCACCATCCCGCCTGCACCTCACAACCACCGGGCCCCGGGACCATCACCCACTGCCCACGGAGGGGTGAACAACAGGCTGCATAACACCGTCCCCGGGAGCCTAGTCAACGATAGCAGTGGTGTCCACATTCACCACAACCCATGGGTGGCATCACAAACTTCCGACCCTAAACACCACGGTCTCGGCCGTGAACCTTCCCCACCGAAATCCCTACACGTAGCACCAGCTTCCCTTCAGAGCGACGTGACCCCCAAGTCCGGGAGGAGCTTGATCCACCCACCGGCGAGCACGGATCTGAGCGGCTCGGCAGCCAGCCGAGCCCCGGGGTGGTACACTATCTCTTATTGCCGACTGCAATTCCCATGGTACTCCACCTGTGTTCGCACGTAACTTGACCTCAGGTGACCTGAGGAGAGGTCACTGAGTTTAATGAAGTCACCTGAGATCAAATGCTGACCTCCAGCTGTGCCTGCAACTTACCTGAGTGACTTCACCTCATCGCTGCTCAGTCACTGCCTGAAGTCCACACCAGGTGGTCATGTACAAAAATAGCGTGCTATGACTTTAGATGTAGCAAAGCTAGAATCGTCGTGGGACCTTGTGTGGATTACATCGGACCTTCAGGGGTGTTTTGGGGGTTAATAAAGTGGTGAAAAACGGTGGCTTGTTTGTCTTTTATTTCAAATAAAGGATTTTTTTTGGTGTTTGTGTTTTCTTTTCACTTACAGATTAGTAATGGGGGGTCTCATAGATGCCTCACATTACTAATCTAGGGCTTAGTGGCAGCTGTGAACTGCGATTAACCCCTTAATGCCCCAATTGCCACTGCACCAGGGTAATTGAGAAGAGCCTAGTAAAGTGCTGAGATTGTCACATCTAATGAATACGGCAATCTTGGCAGCTACAGTCTGCTACTTTTAGGCTGGGGGGCCCAATAACCATGGGACTTCCCAGCCTGAGAATACCAGCCCCAAGCTGTTGGGCTTTATCATAGCTGGGTATGAAAATTGGAGAGGACCGCATGACGTTTTTAAAATTATTTATTTAATTAATTAAAAAAAAGAAGTCGCATGGGGTTCCTATTATTTTGATACACAGCCAAGGTAAGCACACAGTTAGGGGCTGTAGCCATAGGCTTTATCTGTGCTGGGTATCATAATATGGGGGGATCCTACGCCAATTTTTTTTATTATTTATTTTTGCTATATGCTAGGGTACATTGTAGTGTGTAACAGCTACGTGCGATTGTGAATGAACGGTAAAACGTTCATCGCACGCACGTCATTCATTCCTCATGAATTGAACGTCAGGTTGTTTATCGTACCCGGGGTAGAACACATCGCAGTGTGTGACATCCCGGGAACGATGAACAGATCTTACCTGCGTCCTGCGGCTCCCGGCCAGCAATGCGGAAGGAAGGAGGTGGGTGGGATGTTTACGTCCCGCTCATCTCCGCCCTTCCTCTTCTATTGGCCGGCTGCCGCGTGACGTCGATGTGACGCCGAACGTCCCTCCCACTCCAGGAAGTGGACGTTCGCCGCCCACATCGAGGTCGTATGGATGGGTAAGTACGTGTGACGGGGGTTAATCGTTTGTGCTGCACATTCAACAAAATTGAACGTGCCACACATACGATGGGGGCGGTTACGATCGCATATGATATCATATGCAGAATCGTAACATGTAAAGCAGGCTTAAGATAGAAAAAGTTCTGAAATTATTTTTCTTGGTATGATTTTGTTTTAGATGAAAAAAAACTGGCCTTTTAACTGTGTAGATTTTTTATATCCATTGTAATTTGCAACCTATTAGATTCATAATTAGTGCTGAGCGGACCCGGACTGTAAACGTCTGGCTCCACGCGGTTTCAGCGCTATCCCCGGCCCGGACCCAGGCACGGGATTCCGGTACATGATCCAGAATCGGCAATTAATAAAAATGAAAAAAACAATAAATAAATGAGCGTTTCATACTTACCGAGACTTTGTGTCATGGCAGCACACTGCTTCCGGGTCACGCTTTCACTTCCTGTACTGTGCACGCAATCACACAGCTTTCTGTGTTTTCCCCACCACACTGGCCGTCCTTTTATCTGTCATTGGTTCCTGGCTGATGCGCCCCCAAGCCTGTGACAGTCTCTGCCACGGTCATTGCTTATCGCGGCTCAGTAATAGGTTGCACTCAGAGCGGACAGCCGCTCTGACATGTAGCAGAGCTGGATGTGTCGGCGTGGGACTTCTCCTGTGGATTACGTCAGAGCTGCAGGGTGTTTGGGGTTAATAAAGAGGTGAAGCAGGGGGTGTGTTTTGTACTTTATTTCAAATAAAGGATTGTTCTCTGTGTCTTGTTTATTTACTGTCACTTACAGGTTAGTGTGATGCAGGTATCTGATAGACGCTTGTGGCATCACACTAACCTAGGGTTTAGCAGCAGCCGTGCGCTGCTATTAACCCCTGCTATTACCCCGACTGTCACTGCATCACGCCTCCGGGAAGAGCCGGTAGCGCACACCGGTATGATCACATCTAATAGATGCAGCACTACCGGGCGGCTGCAGGCTGAGGATATACCAGCCCCCAGCCGGCGTTATCATGGCTGGGGATGAAAAATGGGGGAACCGCACATCATATTTTTTTTTAATTATTTATTTAATTAAAAAAAAGCAAGCCTTTTTTTTCTATGCCGCAGTCACACTTGTGAGGAACTCCCGCGAGTCTGACATCGCAGAACAGCTGCAAACTTCTGACAGGAGCGTGCATGTGTTTCTAGGTACATGCACGCTCGTGTTAATACAGCAGCAGGCTTTGTCAGGTGATGTCAGACCCGCACGAGTCTAACAGCACATCACCAACACTGCTGCACACTTCTGACAGGAGCGTGCATGTGTTTCTAGGTACCTCCTGGTAAAAATAACCGCGTCATAAAAATTGCGTCAAAACACCGCATTTTTTTGCTAGGAGGTGTAGATTGGATGCAGGAATATGGTGTAAAAATCTCAGCATCAAATTTGCATCCCTTGGCCCCCAAAAATAAAAAAAAAATAAAAAAATTTCTGCCACAGGTGGAAATTTGGTGCTGAAAGCTGGTGCAGACAATATCAGCACCAAATGTGTACTTCCTGGCAAAAAAACGCAGCAAAAATTGCGGAAAAATAACCGCAGCAAAAACCGTGACAAAAAAATTCTGCCAAAACACCGCTTTTTTTGCCAGGAGGTGTAGATTGGATGCAGGAATATAGTATAAACATTTTAGCACAAAATCTGCATCTCTTGGCCAAAAAAACCTCGATTTTTCTGCTAGGAGATTCAGGTCTGTGAACTCAATGACCTCCACCTGAGGTCAAGTTACCTGCAATCACAAATGAAGGACCGTGGGAATCTCCAGCGGTGACCACAAATGACCTGAGTGACGCTCAATGCGCAGCTCATTCATTCTCTAGAGCTCACAGAGAGCGGTCGGTCATGCCGCTCTCTGTGATATTCAGATATAGTAGAGCTGAAGCGGCGTGGGACTTCTCATGTGGATTACGTCAGAGCTGCAAAGTGTTGGGGGGTTAGTAAAGTGGTGAAGCAGGGTGTGTTTTGTATTTTATTCCAAATAAAGGATTGTTCTCTGTGTCTGTGTTTATTTACTGTCACTTACAGGTTTGTGTGATGCAGGTATCTGATAGACGCCTGTGCCATCACACTAACCTAGGGTTTAGCAGCAACTGTGCGCCGCTTTTAACCCCTGCTATTACCCCGACTGGTACTGCATCACGCCTGCGGGAAGAGCCGGTAGCGCACACTGGTATGGTCACATCTAATAGATGCGGCAGTACCGGGCGGCTGCGGGCTGAGGATATACCAGACCCCGCCTGGCGTTATCTTGGCTGGGGATGAAAATAGGGGGAACCGCACGTCGGTTTTTTTTTTACTTTCACCGGAATCACACATGCGAGGGGCTCACGCGAGTCTGCCATGGCAGCACCCGACAAAGCCTCGCACGTGTGACTCTGGGCACTGTATACACAGCTGGGGCTGCAACCGCGCGCTATAACTGTGCTGCCGAGTATTTACCACCGTGAACTGACCGACAGACTGTTCTGCTTTCCCCGCCCACCGGCCGTCTGTGATTGGATGCAGTTAGCTGACACGCTGACACTCAGGGTGGGGGCGTGTCTGACTGCAACCAACACGCACCGGTGGGCGGGGAAAATAATGAATATTGAATTGTCGGCTCCGGAAGGTAACAACCCGGCAGGAGTGTGCCGCCATGACAGTGCCTTGGTGAGTATGCCGCGCTCGCTCCTAGCCCCCTAGCCCCTCCACAAACGTTTTTAACCTCCGGATTCCGGTCCCCATTGACTTATATGGGCACCGGATTCCGGAGCGGATCGGACTCTTTTTTAAATCTGGCAGTGATCCACCGGCCCCGGATTATTGGCCGTTCGATCAGTTCTATTCATAATGTAATTTTGCAGTGGAAAATATTACATTTCTGAAATGATCTCCACTTTCATCTGCCATGCTTTTCATAAAAAAGTCCCATTGTGGAATAGAATAAGGCCAGTTTCCATGAGTTTATTATGGGCGCATTTGTCTACCTATATTATTGATGCAAATCTCATCCTGACCGTGGATCTGTGAACCCGACGTAAGGTCTAATTCACATATCCATGTTTACACGCACATGTGAAAAATTGGTACCGGCGTCATCAGTGTTTTGGATCAGTGTGTCAGACTCATCAGTGTATGGACCGTTTGTCCGTTTTTACCATCAATATGTCATCAGTATTTTTCACGAGTGGATCATTAACTAAATAAATTACAAAGCATTTAATATACTTTGTAATGGTAAAAATGTACAGAATATGGATTCAATCCATGTGCTGTCCATGTTTTTCAAGGACATTGGCCCTTGTCATCCGTGCTGCTGGAAAAAAATGGACATGTCAATAGCACCATAGGTTAAAACTAGTGATGGGCGATACTGGAGTGTAAAAGTCTGGATTCATGCGGCTAACCTTGTTCCCCGTGCACCAATCACGGGCCTAGAGTTCTCAGAGAACTCTGGGTAACTATCTGGACCCAGCCATCCGGGTAATTAAAAAAATACATAAAGGAAAAGAAAAAAAGAATAATGTACATTATACAGTACTTACCAGTCTCTGCGCAGCTATAACACTACATCTGGGGCCGCTCATATACCTCATGGATATGCACTGCTTCCCCCGCCCACCGGCAGTCCCAGCATCTGTGATTGGTTACAGTCGGACATCACCCCCATCCCGTTTGACAGCCTGTTTGACTGCTTGCTATCGCTATACTGCTCTTAGATTACATAGCAAAAAACTGCTTATAGTCCCTTTAAAGATTCAAAGAATCCAGATAAAAGCCATGCAATCTCAGATTAATTCCACAAAATTATATTCTACAGGTATATCCTTATAGTTTTACCTGTTTAAAATTATAGTATGAAAAACACATTTCCCAGAATGCAATGCACTGAATATAAACTCTGAGCAGAAAGAAGGAAGTAATACTGTGAGATCTGTCTCAGAAGTGTGACTGTAGCTGTACCTAAGAATAAACTATATCACATAGAACAACTAAAGATGAAAACATGATTTATGAAAAAATGTACTTCCATTTTTCACTTAAATATCAAAATAAAAATTGTAAAAAGACAAACCATCACTCAAAAATTTTTTGTAGGGGATAACTTGCTGATTGCTAGGTTAGACCCCTGGAAATCAGCAAGTTTTCCCCTATGCCTGGGATAATTTTTTTTTAATTTATTTTCTTTTTTGGGAGGGGGGGAACCTTTAGGAAGAGTAATCAAGAGACCTATAATAAAATTATGGTTTCCCCTATATCCCGAGATTGTGCCTCTGCAGCTTTTTCTTGAATGTAGTGAAGGTGGAGATTAGTGATGGGCGGACTCCCAGATATCCAGGATCAGTGGGTCTAACCAGATTAAAGGAAAAATCTGATTCAGAATTGATCGTGGATATCTGGCCAGATGCCGGTCCCCATATAAGTCTATGAGGACCAGAATCTGACGCTTAAAAATGGTGGTAGAAGGGATAGAGGAATTGGAGTCTCCAGTGCAGCTATAACTCTACTTCCAGGGCCGATCATTATCACTCATCCATATGCAACTGACTGCAACCAAGCACAGACCCTGTTTTTTAAACAAATTGGCATATTCGCCCATATTATGATACATAGCACAGATAAAGTGTATGGATACAGGCTGCAGCCCCCAGCCGTGCGCTTATCTTAGCTATGTATCAAAATAAGAGGAACTGCATGCAACTTTTTAAAAAATTATTTAAATAAATCATTTAAAAAAACAGCGTGTGGTCCCCTCTAATTTGGATAAAGCCCAACAGCTGGGAGCAGGTATTTTCAGGCAGGCGAGGCACATGGTTATTGATCTTCCCCAACCTTAAAATATCAGCCTACAGCTGCCCAGGATTGTCACACCCATTAGATCCGACAATCCCAGCATTTTACCCTGTTCTTCCTGATTTCTCTAGTGCGGTGGCAATCAAGGTAATAAGGGGTTAATAGCAGCTGAGTGATGTGCTTTTCTTGACAGGACGTGTAGATTGGGTGCAGAAATATGCTGTAGAAATTTCAGCACCAAATCTGCATCTCTTGGCAAAAAAAGTGGTTTTCTGTCAGGAGATGCAGGTCTATGAACTCAGTAACCTCATCTCAAGTGATTTCACTAGGTTTACTGAGGTCACCTGAGGTCCAGTTACCTGCAATCACAGATGACAGGTTGGGAGAACCTCCAGCTGTAACTGCAAATAACCTCAGTGACGTCACCGCTCATCACATGGCTCATTCTCTGGTTGAAGCTCATAGCGGGTGGTCATGTTCTATGGACGTGTGCTGTGCCTTCAGTATGTAGCAGAGCTGGAATCTCTGTGAGACCTCGTGTGAATTATGTAGGACCTCTGTGTCTCAAGGGTTAATAAAGGGGTGAAAGAGGATGTGGGGTTTTTTGTATTATATTTCATATTAAGGATTTTTTTGTGTTTGTGTTTATTACTCTTCACTTAAAGATTAGTAATGGGGGCAGTCTCATAGACGCCTCCCCATTACTAATCTAGGGCTTAATGGCAACTGTGAGCTGTTATTAACCCATTATTACTCCGATTGCCACCGCACCAGGCAAATGGGGATAAGCCATGTAAAGTGCAGGGATTGTCACATCTAATGGATGTGACAATTCTGGGTGGCTGCACGCTGTTATTTTTAATAACAATAACCATGGGTCTCCCCAGCTTGGGAATAGCAGCTCCCAGCTGTCGGCTTTCTCATGGCTGAGTATCAAAATTGGGGGGGAACTTCATGCGTTTTTTTTTAATGATTTAAATCTTTTTTAAAGAAAAGCCGCATGCGGTATCTTTTATTTTGATACACAGCCAAGATAAGTGCACTGCTGGGGGCTGCAGTCTGTAGCTATATGCTTTATCTCTGCTGGGTATCATAATATGGGGGGACCCCATGCAATCTTGTTTTTACTTTATTTAGCTTTACACCACGATAGTGAACCACAGACAGGATCTGTGATTGCAAGCTGTCAGACATGCTTTTATCCAGGCTGGTGGAGCTGTCTGACTGCAAGCAATCACAGATGCGGGGACTGCCGATGGGCGGGTAAAGCAGTGCATGTAGATGAGAGATCCTGAAAGCAGTTACAGCCGTGCAGGAGACTCAGTAAGTATAACGCACTTGCTATATTCTTATTTTCTACATTTTTCCTTTATTTTTATTTTTCTTTTTTTCCGAGTTGCCGGATCCGGATAATTACCCAAAGTTCACTGATAAGTCTGGGCCCAGGGGTCTGGCACTCAGGTACTTTTGAAACCGTGTGGATCCGGACTTTTACAGTCCAGGTCCATTCATTACTAGTGGACATGCTTTGCCTTTGATTTATTTATTATTAATTGGACTGCCAGAAATATTAAGCTGTTCTTGGCTTTCTTCCATGGTCCCATAGACAATTGATGAAGAAGAAGTCAAGCATTCGCAACTCAGCTCCTTTCAACACCAGGCTGAAGAGCCCTGCTCTCAGGATTTCCAATATACTGTATAGATCACTTGGGTTTCAGTGATCGAACCCCCAGAAATCAGCAAGTTACAACTTGCTTTTTGGGAGTAATCTTTAAGAAGAATAAGCAACACATACTTAAAATGAAATAATGGTTTTAACTATTGAATGTAAAAAGTCTCATCATTAACACAATTGATTTTCCTTCATTAGAAAAGATAATAGATGCAGCATTGGCTGACATTAAATGAAAAATTCTTCCGTGAGCTCCTTGCTATTACTATGGAGTCGTTGAGATCTCTCAGAAGGAAATATTTCAGTTCTGAAGACAGTTTCTTTGTTCCCTTTGACAGCCAGAGGGCAAAAAGAGTCTCTTTGCCTGGAAGGTAAATCTTGAATATCTTTATAAGTTGGAATATTTCGTTGATCTCTTTCCTTCTTATAAACAGAAAGCAGCTGGTGCCTTAGATTTGCTACTCTGTGTCCGGTATCCACATTGGTCTCTGTCTCATCTATTTGTAGATCAGGTTTTGGCAGAGGTCTGGGAACATTGTCATCAGTAATACCACACACGTTTTGTCTTTGTTCTGATGCGCTGAAGGACTTTTTATAATCTTGCTTGAGATTCAGATTTCGTAGTACAATTTCGTCCTCTAAGTGTATTGTTCCTGTTGGCTCTGAGTGTGATGAAAATTGGGTGGTTATAGGACATGATTGAGGCTTTGGATCAGATTTTTCATCACTTTGTGACACTGTGGTACTGCCAGTCACCTAAGAACCAAAATAAAATATGTTAGAAAACAAAAAGTAACAAATTCAACTTTACTATCTTGGTTTTCATGGATTTGCACACATTCGAAGAAATAGAAACTCAGTGGTGCTGATTTACTAATCCTGTCTAATATATTTAGACAGTTAAATCTTAGTCTAGACCAGGGGACTCAAACTCGTCTGGGTGTATGGGCTGCACACAGAAAAAAAAATAACTTGGTGGGAGGGCACATTGATTACAGGACAAAGTTACATTTTTATTGGTACCATTTTTTTTCTCTCTATACCATTGGATCACTGTTGTTGAACATTTTCTGCATGTTTATTATAACAAACATGCAATTTTATATATATATATATATATATATATATATATGTATATATATATATATATATATATATATATATAGACACATATAACATATATATGTATATATATATATATATATATATATATAACATTATTGATGGTAAAAAAAATCATGCTTTATTTTTGCTGCTTACATTTTATCCCTTTCTTGTAACTAATGTAGTTTTACAATTAGCACCATATAGTAATATTGGCCAACATCTTTTATTAGTGTGCCCCATCCGGTTCCCCTTCTTTAAGTAATGTTCCCATCCTGGTCCCCATTCTGTAGTAATGTGTCCAACCTTGTCCCCATCCTGTAGTAATATGCCCATCCTGTAGTAATGTGTCCATCTTTGCCCCTTTTACAAATGTGCCCCATCCTTTTCTCCATCCTGTAATAATGTGCCCATCCTGTAGTAATGTGCCCGATCCTTGTCCCCATCCTGTAGTAATGGGCCCATCCTTGTCTCCTTTTACAAATATGCCCCATCCTTGTCCCCATTCTGTAGTAATGTTCCCCATCCTGTAGTAATGTGAACAACATTGTTCCCTTTTACTTTTGTGCCCCACTTATGTCCCCTTCCTGTAGTAATGTGCCCATCCTTGTCCTCTTTTACTAATGTGACCACGCAGGTACTCTTCTTGTAGTAATGTCCCCTTTACTGATCCTCTTCTTGTAGCAATGTCCCATCCTGGTCCCATATTGTGCTATTTTACGCACACACACACACACACACACACGTACACCCCAAAACATTCTTCTCACCTGTCCTCCATTTCCTTGGCATCCTCTTTCCTGTTTCTTGCGGCCCGCAAGCACAAGTCCCCCTTGATGACCACGACCGCTGTCAGTGCTTCATCTAAAATTCAGATGAACGTTTTGCCGCCACCGAGCATAGTCAAGCTCTCTGCATTATTCCAATGGCAGCCAACGGCCAATCAGATGCAAGCATGTTATGTCATATGCATCAGCTGCTTGCCTCTGTTTGTCCAGCGGCTGCCATTCGAATAGTGAAGAGAGAGTTTGACTCTGCGCTGTACCGGTAAAGAGTTCATTTGAAATAAAGCAGTGAGCAGTGACGGCTGTGACCCCTGCACCGGCCACGATCGTCAAGTGGGGCACGTGCCTGCGGGCCACAAGAAGCAGCCTGAGGGGCCACATGCAGCCCGCGGGCCGCGTTTTTGAGATCTCTGGTCTAGACAGTGTGACAATGTGCCACATTTATCACAACAAATCATGCTGGATGATAAATGTGGAGATTTTTTTTGCACACGTCCTTTTTAACTTTAAACAACCAGTACATTAGAAAAGTTTATGCCCTTTTTATCCACAAAAATTATGATATACCGTATTTTTTGCTTTATAAGACGCACTTTTGTTCCCCCAAATTTTGGGGGAAAGTAGGGGGTGCATCTTATAATCCGAATATACGGGAGGGGGGGTGTATATATATATATATATATATATATATATATATACAGAGTCCAGTGGAGGTGCGGGCAGCTCTGGAGCGGTGCTGGGGGCTGCTGGGGGCAGGAAAAGCTGGGAGCGGCAGCGTTTGATCTCCTGCTCCCGCTCATATAATATGCACAGCCGCTGTCCATCAGAAGCGTGGTGCTGAAACTGCATCGCGCTGATGGGCTGGGGGAGCTGCACATATTATATCTGCCTGTGCTTACCTTTGATTGCAGAGGATCCCAGCTCCCCCTGTGTTAGCTATAGCCTCCCGTGCTGCTGCCCATAGTAAAATAATAAACTCTTTACTCACCTCCTCCAGCGTCTGCCCGGTCTCCCTCCTGCTGCTGTGATTAGGCACGCAGAGATATCTCTCTCTGCTGTCCCGATCACATGACCGGCACTAGAACCAGGAAGTAGGAAGTGCAGGAGACAGGAGGAGCTCAACCCCGAGGAGTGAGACACAAGACAAGACAGTGCTGCAGAAGGTAAGGAAAGAGTTTATTTTACTAAAAGCAGCAACATGGGGGCGATATGTAACAGAGGGTGATGTCTGCCTGCCCCAATGGGCCTGTCTGCCTGCCCCAGTGGGCCTGTCTGCCTGCCCCAGTGGGCCTGTCTGCCTGCCCCAGTGGGCCTGTCTGCCAGCCACAGTGGGCCTGTCTGCCAGCCACAGTGGGCCTGTCTGCCAGCCACAGTGGGCCTGTCTGCCAGCCACAGTGGGCCTGTCTGCCTGCCACAGTGGGCCTGTCTGCCTGCCCCAGTGGGCCTGTCTGCCTGCCCCAGTGGGCCTGTCTGCCTGCCCCAGTGGGCCTGTCTGCCTACCCCAGTGGGCCTGTCTGCCTGCCACAGTGGGCCTGTCTGCCTGCCACAGTGGGCCTGTCTGCCAGCCACAGTGGGCCTGTCCGCCTGCTAGAGTGGGCCTGTATGCCAGCCACAGTGGGCCTGTGTGCCAGCCACAGGGGCCGTGTGCCAGCCATAGAGGATGTGTGCCAGCCATAGGGGAAATGTGGCATCACTGGGGGACGTGTTCAATATAAGGTGGCCATATCCAGATTAAGGGGGCTAATTTTAGGATGAGGGGGCTATGAGGGACATATACTCTATATTATTTGTTAGACGGACACTGGCATTATAAGACGGACCCCATTTATTAAAAAATTCTCTATTCCTTCACCAAATTTGGGGGTGCGTCTTATAATCAGGTGCGTCTTATAAAGCGAAAAATACGGTAATTTTAATGCACATGTGGTCAGGTTTAAACTGCTCTCATGCTACTTTGTTCTTTTAGGCATAAATTCTCCATAAATACAGCTAAAAAAAAAAGTTGGGTGTACATTTTGGTGACAATAAAGCCATGAAAGGGAGGCACATCTAATATTAAATCTGCCGCAGAGTTTTTGTGTGTAAAAACAGAGACAAACACAAGTCTGGTATAGATTGAAGTCATGTTCATGGTGTATGTGGATTCATAAGACAGCCATGTGCATAATTCTGTCTGTGTACAATGAGCTAAAAGGAATCTGTCAGTAGGTTTTTGCTATATAATCTGAGGACAGCATGAGATAGAAGCTGTGACACTGATTTCAGAGATGGCTCACCTTAGATGTAGCATGTGTGTGTTGTTGTTTCTATTTTCTATGTTGTTTTTTTACGATGAGTGTTTTATCAGCAGGGGATTATCATTGGCTGGACTAGTTCCCGCATGAGCCCTGGTGCGACCACAGTCTTAGCAGTGATTAGCAGCTTACTGTAATTATAGAATGTGCACACAAAGCTGTACTATGGGCAGTGTTAGCTACATGCTAGATCTAAGGCCTGAAACACACATCCGTGAAAAATCACGTACGTGTAATACGGGCCGTTTTTCAGGTCCATGATCCGTGTTTGTGTCCGTTTTTATGGTATGTGTGGCCTGCGTGTGTATCCCGAATGCTAGCCGTATGTGCGTGTGAAATGTGTGTGGGTGCGTGTGAAACTTAACTGACATGTGTTTGTGTTTTCCGTGAGAAATGTTGCGTGTGTGATGCAAAATGTCGTTACTACATGTCGGCTGACAGCAGACAGAGTTGCGCGATGAGAATGAACTCGGGTGAACTTCACCCGAATTCATTGTCATGCTGCGGCTCTGTCTGTGTGCCGCGTAATGATTAGCGGTCACCCGTGAAGGATTCAATGGTGACCGCTAATTCCCCGAGTGACGGAAGTGAGCAGCCCTCTCTCATACTCACCGATCCCCGATCACCAGCGTGGCGCTGCACGGCATTCACACTGCTCTGGCGGCTTTTATTATTTTAAAAAAGCCGGCCGTTCATTAAACAATCTCGTATTCCCTGCTTTCCCCGCCCACCGGCAAATATAATTGGTTGCAGTGAGACACGCCCACACGTTGGGTGACAGCTGTCTAACTGCAACCAATCACAGCCGCCGGTGGGCGTGTCACTATGGAGCATAGAAATAAATAAGTAAATTAATAAAAAAAAACGGCGGGCGTTCCCCCCAATTTTAATATCAGCCAGATAAAGCCATACGGCTGAAGGCTGGTATTCTCAGGATGGGGAGCTCCACGTTATGGGGAGCCCCTCAGCCTAACAATATCAGTCATCAGCCGCCCAGAATTGCCACATACATTAGATGCGACAGTTCTGGGACTGTACCCGGCTCTTCCCGATTTGCCCTGGTGCGTTGACAATCGGGGTAATAAGGAGTTAATGGCAGCCCTTAGCTGCCACTAAATCCTAGATTAATCATGTCAGGCGTCTCCCCGAGATACCTTCCATGATTAATCTGTAAGTTACAGTAAATAAATACACACACACACCTGAAAAAATCCTTTATTTGCAATAAAAACCACTAACAAATACCCTCATTCACCACTTTATTCAGCCCGAAAAAGCCCTCCATGTCCGGCGTAATCCACGGAGTTCCAGCGTCGCTTCCAGCTCTGTTACATGGAGGTGACAGGAGCTGCAGAAGACACCGCTGCTCCTGACAGCTCCATGCAGCAACTGAAGAGAGTTGCGCGATCAGCGATAACATCAGTCAGGTAACTCGCGGCCACTGCTGGATCATACAACTGTGACAGCAACTCACCTGTGACTTCATCGCTGTCACTCGGGCGACTTGCAGTCACAGTTGTATGGTCCAGCGGTGGCCGCGAGTAACCTCAGTGACATCATCACTGATCGCGCGGCTGTCTTCAGTTGCTGCATGGAGCTGTCAGGAGCGGCGGTGTCTTCTGCATTTCCTGTCACCTCCATGTAGCAGAGCTGGAAGTGACGCTGGAACTCCGTGGATTACGCTGGACATGGAGGGCTTTTTCGGGCTGAATAAAGTGGTGAATGAGGGTATTTGTTAGTGGTTTTTATTGCAAATAAAGGATTTTTTCAGGTGTGTGTGTGTATTTATTTACTGTAACTTACAGATTAATCATGGAAGGTATCTCGGGGAGACGCCTGACATGATTAATCTAGGATTTAGTGGCAGCTATGGGCTGCCATTAACTCCTTATTAACCCAATTGCCAACGCACCATGGCAAATCGGGAAGGGTACAGTCCCAGAACTGTCGCAGCAAATGGATGCGGCAATTCTGGGCAGCTGCTGGCTGATATTGTTAGGCTGGGGGGCTCCCCATAACGTGGGGCTCCCCATCCTGAGAATACCAGCCTGCAGCCGTATGGCTTTATCTTGGCTGGTATTAAAATTGGGGGGGACCGCACGCCGTTTTTTTTAATTATTTATTTATTTATTTCTCTGCTCCATAGTGACACGCCCACCGGCGGCTGTGATTGGTTGCAGTTAGACAGCTGTCACTCAGCGTGTGGGCGTGTCTCACTGCAACCAATCATATTTGCCGGTGGGCGGGGAAAGCAGGGAATACGAGATTGTTTAATGAGTGGCCGGCTTTTTCAAAATAGTAAAAGCCGCCGGAGCTTTTATAACACCAGTGCAGCGCAGCGCCGGAGAACGGGGAATGGTAAGTATGAGAGAGGGGGGGAACTGACCGACAGACAGCAGGAGGGACAGATAAGACAGAGAGACCGACCAACAGACATAGAGAGAGACCGACCGACCGATGGACTGAGGGAGAGAACGACACAGAAAAAAACCCAAAAACGACATCACAGGAAAAAAGCACAAAACGTACACGGAGCATACAGAGATGCGTCCGTGTCACTTAGGCGTGCGCACAGACCCATTGACTTTCATTGGGTCCGTGTGTGCGTGTTCCATGATGAAAACAAACATGCTTCCGTGCAAAACGAAGACACAAACGTAGCACGCACACGGACACACAGACCTTAATGAAAAACGCACATGTGTCCTCAAACATTAAATAACATTGGTGCACGTTTGTCCGTGTCTCCGGTATATACGGAAACAGACCAAACTCGCACGTGTTTGACGGATGTGTGTTGCAGGCCTAAAAACTATTATTGTGTCACAACCGCTACACCCAGTAAACTAAGTGATATCTTTTGGAATCAGGGTCTCTTTTCCGACATCACGCTGCTCTCAGTTGAGATAGCTAAAAACCTTCTGACAGATTCCCTTTAAATGGCTTGTCCACTTTCAGGAAAAAACTCTGTAAAATAACAAAAAAAAAAATAAAAAATTCAGCAGGTACAGAGTACGCAGAAAATTTGGGCGTTACTATACTTCCTGCTTTTTGTTGGGTTCTACTTTATACTTCCCTATATTAGTGTGTTAACACATTAATCCCATATTTATTGCTGTGTAATACAACTTAATGGGAATCTGTCAGCAGGTTTTTGCTACCTCATCTAACAGCAACATAATGTATGCAAGGAGATTCTGAATCCTATGGTGTATCACATAGATTACTGGCTGAAGACCTTGTGAAACAAAGAATTTAAATTCAGGAACACACCAGAGCTGAGAGCTACCCACACCAGGCTCTTAATAGAGTGCATTGACTGTGAGGTGTCAATCACAGCAGGGGGAATGTCGGCTTTGGGTATGCAGTGAGTTTCTAGTCCTACAATGTTAATCATAGGGTAATAAACCCTTTAGTTTATGTAAACAATTGCACACACACTGATAAGAGAGGCACAGTTGCTTTTTGTTTTGTTTTTTTTTAAACTTTACATCATGCTGTCCTCAGCTTACATAGCAAAAACCTGGTTACATATTCCCTTTAAACACATTATTTGTGGCTCATTTTGGGGTTGTGTTGCAGTTCATGGTTTGCATTTACGTTTGTGTACTGCCTCCTATACTTACCTTTACCTTTGTGTACTGCCTTCTATACTTACTTTTACCTCTGTGTACTGCCTCCTATACTTACATTTACCTTTGTGTATTGCCTATCTATATTTACATTTCACTTTGTGTACTGCCTCCTATACTTACAGTACATTTACCTTTGTGTACTGCCTCCTATACTTACATTTACATGTGTGTCAGGGCTGTATTTTGCCTTCATGCTGCCCTAGGCACTTTAAGTGGTCGCGCCCCTTAGTGACAACGTAACACTGAGTTTTCGCACACGACATCTGTTTAAGGCAGATCTACTCTGTAAAACACTTGAAAAAGTATCAATGAGAAACGAAGGGCACTAACCCCCCCCCAATGGGGATCACCACAGGCACATCAAAACAGCATGAGTATAAAATATTCCCACCGTCCCCACTTATATACTGTGACTGTCACACTGCCCCTAATATACTACACACTGCCCTCCCTTATAAATTATACCCACCACACCTTCCTCAATTATGAAATATGATCTGCACATTGACCTCACATCATGCTGCCCCCTCCTCACAATGTCCCATGCTTGCTGCCCCCTCCTAACAATGTCCCATGCATGCTGCCCCCTCCTCACAATGTCCCATGCATGCTGCCCCCTCCTCCCAATGTCCCATGCATGCTGCCCCCTCCTCACAATGTCCCATGCATGCTGCCCCCTCCTCACAATGTCCCATGCATGCTGCCCCCTCCTCACAATGTCCCATGCATGCTGCCCCCTCCTCACAATGTCCCATGCATGCTGCCCCCTCCTCACAGTGTCCCATGCATGCTGCCCCCTCTTCACAGTGTCCCATGCATGCTGCCCCCTCCTCACAGTGTCCCATGCATGCTGCCCCCTCCTCCCAATGTCCCATGCATGCTGCCCCCTTCTCACAATGTCCCATGCATGCTGCCCCCTCCTCACAGTGTCCCATGCATGCTGCCCCCTCCTCACAATGTCCCATGCATGCTGCTCCCTCCTCAGTTTCCCATGCATGCTGTTCCCTCCTCACAATGTCCCATGCATGCTGACCCTCTCCATGAGCTCCTAATGCTGCCTTCCTCTTTTTCATAATGACACCTCCATGCTGCCCCATTCATCATACTAAGACCATCACACTAACGCTTATGCTGATACACCCCTCCCACACACACACACACACACACACACACTACCCCACTCTTGATATTGACTCCCCTACATTGCTCCACTCCATACTGAGCCCACACATGCTGCCCCTTCTCCATAATGAGCTCCCAATGCTGCCCCCTTCTCATTCTGAGTCCTTACACTCCCCCGCCATCGATTTTGTCATTGCACTATCCCTCAACCCTTGTCCTCTGTCTCTAGGATTGGCCCCTCTCTCCCATTCCCCCAGCAGCAGCCGCTCTCCCCCGCCTTCACCAGCAGCCTCTCCCCCAGCATCAGCCTCTCTCCCCCCAGCCCCCCAGCATCAACCTCTCTCCCCCCAGCGTCCCCCAGCTTCAGCCTCTCTGCCCCCCAGCCTCCCCCAGCATCAGCCTCTCTCCCCCAGCTTCCCCCAGCATCAGCCTCTCTCCCCCAGCTTCCCCCAGCATCAGCCTCTCTCCCCCAGCTTCCCCCAGCATCAGCCTCTCTCCCCCAACTTCCCCCAGCATCAGCCTCTCTCCCCCAGCTTCCCCTAGCATCAGCCTCTCTCCCCCAGCTTCCCCCAGCATCAGCCTCTCTCCCCCAGCTTCCCCCAGCATCAGCCTCTCTGCCCCCAGCATCAGCCTCTCTTCTCCCAGCCTCCCCCAGCATCAGCCTCACTCCTCCCAGCCTCCCCCAGCATCAGCCGCCCCAGCATCAGCCTCCACCCTCCCAGCCTCCCCCAGCATCAGCCTCCCCCAGCATCCGCCTCCCCCAGCATCAGCCTCTCTCCTCCCAGCCTCCCCCAGCATCAGCCTCCCCCTCCCAGCCTCCCCCAGCATCAGCCTCCCCCAGCATCAGCCTCTCTCCTCCCAGCCTCCCCCAGCATCAGCCTCCCCCAGCATCAGCCTCCCTCCCCCAGCAAAAGCCTCCCCCTCCTAGCCTCCCCCAGCATCAGCCTCTCTCCTCCCAGCCTCCCCCAGCATCAGCCTCCCTCAGCATCAGCCTCTCTCCTCCGAGCCTCCCGCAGCATCAGCCTCTCCCAGCATCAGCCTCCCTCAACATCAGCCTCTTTCCTCCCAGCCTCCCCCAGCATCAGCCTCTCTCCTCCCAGTCTCCCCCAGCATCAGCCTCCCGAAGCATCAGCCTCTCCCAGCATCAGCCTCCCTCAGCATCAGCCTCCCTCCTCCCAGCCTCCCCCAGCGTCAGCCTCCCCCCATCCCAGCCTTCCGCAACATCAGCCCCTCCCCCCTCCCAGCCTCCCCCAGCATCAGACTCTCTCCTCCCAGCCTCCCCCAGTATCCGCTTCTCTTCCCCCAAGTCTCCCCCAGTATCAGCCTCTCTCCTCCCACCCCATACGCATATCTCCAGTCTGCATTTGAGACACCCCCACGCTCCTTATGAATCTTCAGCTCTGCGAGCACTTACCTGCTCCAGGGCCCGCCGTCATCTTCCTGGCTCACGTGAGTATCCTCTTCTGACACCGGCTTCCATCGCGGCGTCCTCTGCGGCGTCCTGCTGTGAGATTTGCATGTGAAATCCACACAGCATTGGACGCAGGACAGAGGAAGGAGCTGATTGGCGCGCCTGTGACCCCGGAAGTGCAGGTGCCGGCAGTTCCGGGGTCAATCAGCTCTCGGTGCCCGGCCGCCGCAGTTTGTCTGCATTCGCGTCTTAATTGACGCAGATACAAATAAATAAAGGTGCGCCTCTCCCCCCTCCCCCCTCCGAAAATACAATGGATTTAATGAATGTGTAAAAAAAAAAAATTTTTTTTTTTTTTTTTTTTTTTACTGCTAGAAGGTGCCGCCCCCTCCATCCTGCCGCCCTAGGCACGGGACCACGGGTGCCTAATGGTAAATACGGCCCTGGTGTGTGTACTGCCTCCTATACTTACTTTTACCTCTGTGTACTGCCTCCTATACTAACCTTTACCTTTTTGTACTGCCTTCTATACTTACATTTACCTTTGTGTACTGCCTCCTATGCTTACTGGCTATTAGGTGTATATTTTGGGTGTTTTTATGCTCCTTGGTTTGCTGGGTTGTACTTCACACTGCCCTGCTATAATAAACCTGTCACTGTAGATTATTTATCTATGCATTTTGCAGCTCATATTTCTGTGTGGATGTGCCCTCCAAATTATTCTATTATTTTATGGGGATTTTATAATTATTCTAATAATAAAGTAATGATTTTACATTTATTGTCTTATAGTGTGTAATATTTGTAGGCGTTTATATTTATTAAAAAGCATAGATCATGTATAGGGAGGTAAATGAGACTTGAAGTATGAAAATAGTTGAAACAGATTTCATTACCAAAAGCAAGATTTTGTTTCCATCGTAGTCTTGGGTTTGCCATCTCATGTCACTGATTGGCACACAAGGGTAAGGCAGTAAGGGAACCAACTGTCCAATTTCTTGTATGGTGAACTGCAGGGCACAGGCATGTTTTACTTGTGTGCACACCCCAGGTGGTAGCTGTTTTAGAGCGAATTGTACACACGTATGCTTTGTAGAATGCAAGACAAAGAAGCAGAATCCTATTTTTTGGCTTGTCGCCTCCATCCCCAGAATCATTTCATAAAGTCTTACTGAGTCTTCATGGTTATCAAAATCACAATATAGAGTAACTCTCAAAATCTCTGTGCCATAGTGCACATGCCTTATTCCCCACACAGGCATGTGCACATCTAGACAGTAAAAGTCATCACTAGTTTGGCATGATGATTGAGATGGTCCTTGACTAAATCCTGTGTTCACATGATCCCATGGGGGTAACTGGAAAAAACTTTGCAGAAGTGAGATCCTTTCTTCACCGAGGTCTTCACGAAGAAAGAGTATCACCGAAATCCCTGGAAATTCAAATCTTCTCTTTCGATATTCATAGCATTGGATTGGGGCTGCTCGATCGGACACTAGAATAAGTTGAATATCCAGACACAGTCCCTGAAGAATTCGCTTGACTGCCTGACGAAAAACTGCAGAGTCACTTGGGTTGGCAAGAAGGTGAATGGTGACAGGCAGAACCGTGTGTCTGCCATCCATTTAAGTACTGTGTTGAAGAGAAAATATATTATAACCTCAGTTAACTTTTTTTTTCACCAAACCACAATTGAAGTTTTGTTTCTGTACAAATCTTATTTCTTGTCTTATTCGTATTGTATTACAAGGATATTGACAACTATGTATCGGCAAAAGACTGCTTGATATACAGTGGGACGGAGAAAAAGCTGTGGAAAAACAAGCGCAATAGGGTCTTACCCCAATATGTGAGGGGTGGGGAGGGGGGAGTAAAACTACTCACCAATTGTAGTTGTGAGAAGCCACAACTACTATAATCGCATATATCAAAGATCCAGGGCTGCAGCCACCAAAACCGGTAGATAACAGAAAGCACAAGAGAGAGGTGTTCAATGCCGCGCCAATAGATCCCTTCAGAAGATGTTCAGATCAATGTCACTTTATTGTCATTCAGGTCGACGCGTTTCTGGAGCATCTGCCCCCTTCATCAGGACCCCCAGGAATAGAAATAACATCCAATCCAATGGATGTTATTTCTATTCCTGGGGGTCCTGATGAAGGGGGCAGATGCTCCAGAAACGCGTCGACCTGAATGACAATAAAGTGACACTGATCTGAACATCTTCTGAAGTGATCTATTGGCGCGGCATTGAACACCTCTCTCTTGTGCTTTCTGATATACAGTGGGGAAAATAAGTATTTGATACACTGCAGGTTTTGCAAGTTTTCTCACCTACAAAGAATGGAGAGGTCTGTAATTTTTATCGTAGGTATACTTCAATTGTGACAGACAGAATCCCCCCAAACAATCCTGAAAATCACATTGTATGATTTTTAAAAAAATTAATTAGCATTTTATTATATTAAATAAGTATTTGATCACCTACCAACCAGCATGAATTCTGGCTCTCACAGACCTGTTTTTTTTTTTTTGAAGAAGTCCTCCTACTCTGCACTCATTTTCTGTATTACCTGTTTGAACTCATTACCTGTATAAAAGACACCTGTCCACACACTCAATCAATCAAACTCCAACATGGCCAAGACCAAAGAGCTGTCTAAGGACACCAGGGTCAAAATTGTAGACCTGCACAAGGCTGGGATAGGCTACAGGACAATAGGCAACAACTTGGTGAAAAGCCAAAAATTGTTGGTGCAATTGTTACAAAATGAAAGAAACATAACATGACTGTCCCATCTTACTTGGTCTGAGGCTCCATGCAAGATTTCGCCTCATGAGGTAAGGATCATTCTAAGAAAGTTCAGGAATCATCCCAGAGCTACACTGGGAGACCTGGTCGATGACCTGAAGAGAGCTAGGACCACAGTCTCAAAGATTACCATTAGTAACATGCTACATTGTCATAGATTAAAGGGCACAAAAGCTCTCCCTACTCACGCCAGCACATGTCCTGGCCCATTTGAAGTTCACCAATGACCATATGGATGATCTAGAGGAGGCATGGGTGAAGGTCATATGGTCAGATGAGACCAAAATAGAACTTTTTGGTATCAACTCTACTTGTTGTGTTTGGAGGAAGAAGAAGGATGAGTACAACCCCAAGAACACCATCCCAACTTTGAAGCATTGGTGGGTGGAAACATCATACTTTGAGAAAGGGGAGAGGACGACTGCACTGTACTGAGGGAGGATGGTTGGGATCATGTATCGTGAGATTTTGGCCAACAACTTCCTTCCCTCAGTAAGAGCATTGAAGATGTGTCGTAGCTGGGTCTTCCAGAATGACAATTACCCAAAACACACAGCCAGCTCAACTAAGGAGTGGCTTTGAAAGAGGGATTTCAATATTATGGACTGGCCTAGCCAGTCTCCAGACCTGAACCCAATAGAAAATCTTTGAAGGGAGCTGAAACTCCATGTTGCCCACTGACAGCCCCAAAACCTGAAAGATCTGGAGAAGATCTGAATGAAGAAGTGAGCCAAAATCCCTTTTGCAGTGTGTTCAAACTGAGTCAAGAACTACAGGCAACATCTGACCTCTGTAATTGCAAACAAAGGTTTCTGTACTAAATAATAAGTATATCATATAATAGAAAAACAGAACTTATTTCATGCAATAAAATGCAAATTAGTTATTCAGAAATCATACAAAATGATTTTCTGGATTTTCTTTTTATTATTCTGTCTGTTAGGCCTAAACCACACGGCATGAAAATCGGTGCGAGTGGAGTGCGATAAAAAATTGCATTCCACTCGGACCAATATTAGCCTATGTGTCAGCACCCATGAGCGATTATTTTCTCAGCCCTAATCAGACCGAGAAAAAAATTACAGCATGCTGTGACTGTAACGCGATCCAGGTTTCTCTCGCACCCATTCAAGTCTATGGGGTGAGAGAAAAATCGCACTGCACTCGCGGTACACCTGTGTACCACGAGTGCAGGGCGAGAATGGTAATAGCCTGCTACGGAGGAGAGAGAGAGATAAATCCCTCCCTCCTCTGTGCCGGCCCACCCCTCCTCAGCGCCGACCCTCCTCTCCTGATTTCCGGCCCACCCCCAAAGCTGAGGTTCGCCCTCACGATTGGACCTCAGTCGCAGGGACACTTGCATGACACTCAGCTCTGCTGTACTGCCAGCGTGAGCCGAGTGTCATGCGAGGGGATCACAGTAATCCCCATGTGGCCCCAGCCTTATAGTTGAAGTGTACTTACAATAAAAATTCCTGACCTCTCCATTCTTGTAGGGGGGAAAACTTGCAAAATCAGGCCATTGATTAATTCTACATTTCATGTTAGGAGAAAGGAGGACAAATTAGTACTATTAGCACAATTTATTGTCTTTGCTTTACTGTGGTCAAACATAGAATTATATACAGTGCCGTGCAAAAGTATTCGGCCCCCTTGATTTTTTTCAACCTTTTACCACACTTCAGGCTTCAAACATAAAGATAAAATAAAAATTTTATGGTGAAGAATCAATAACAAGTGGGACACAATTGTAAAGTTGAACAAAATGTATTGCTTATTTTAAACTTTTATAAAAACTAATAAACTGAAAATTGGGGCTTGCGATATTATTCATCCCCTTTAAATTAATATTTTGTAGCCCCACCTTTTGCTGCGATTACAGCTGCAAGTCGCTTAGGGTATGTCTCTATAAGTTTTTCACATCGAGAGACTGAAATTCTTGCCCATTCTTCCTTTGTAAATAGCTCGAGTTGAGTGAGGGTGGATGGAGAGCATTTGTGAACAGTAGTTTTCAGCTCTTTCCATAGATTCTCGATTGGATTCAGGTCTGGACTTTGACTTGGCCATTTTAACACCTGCATACATTTATTTGTGAACCATTCCATTGTAGATTTTGCTTTATGTTTGGGATCATTATCTTGTTGGAAGACAAATCTCAGTCCCAATCTAAGGTCTTTTGCAGACTCAAACAGGTTTTCTTCAAAAATGGTCCGGTATTTGGCTCCATCCATCTTTCCATCAATTTTAACCATCTTCCCTGTACCTGCTGAAGAAAAGCAGGCCCAAACCATGATGCTGCCACCACCATGTTTGATAGTGGGGATGGTGTGTTCAGGGTGATGAGCTGTGTTGCTTTTACGCCAAACATATTGTTTGGCATTGTGCCCACAAAGTTCTATTTTGGTTTCATCTGACCAGAGCACCTTCTTCCACATGTTTGGTGTGTCTTCCAGGTGGCTTGTGGCAAACTTTAAGCAACACTTTTTATGGACATCTTTGAGAAATGGCTTTCTCTTTGCCACTCTTCCATAAAGGCCAGATTTGTGCAGTGTATGACTGATTGTTCTCCTATGGACAGACTCTCACACCTCAGCTGTAGATCTCTGCAGTCCATCCAGAGTGATCATGGACCTCTTGGCTGTATCTCTGATCAGTCTTCTCTTTGTTTGAGATAAAAGAAAAAGAGGGTGCGCTCCTGTGTAAAATCTAATGATAACTTATTAAGTGTGCAGTGTGATGGTCACACTCACCTGATCCTGTTGTACGTCAGGTACAACACTGGGGAGACAGCCGAAGGGAAGTCCACGGTGTACCGCTATGGCATCAGTGGGGATCTCGTCCTTTCCAGCCCGCAGTATTTCCAGCTCAGGCCGCCGCTCACGCGATCGATATCCCACATGGAGAGCACAGCCGTCAGACCACCACTGGTCTGCAGCTCCTCCTCTGTGGTGGACGGACCCGTAGAACAGATGCCGGTGACTCACCCGCCCTTCAGAGGCTTGATGTGATTCAGGCAGAGTCTTGGAATAGCTGCAGCAGCCCCGTGCACTCCAGGAAGGAGAAGGAGAATGGATTAGGGGATAATGAAAAAACCACGGTATTGGCTGCGCTGCTATTAAAATTCATAAAGATGATGGTATTGTTCCAAAAAACTTTTTTTATTGCAGGATTATAAGCCACAACGCGTTTCGGGGTTAAATGTTCCCCCTTCCTCAGGTAGCAACAATCATATGAAGTGGTATGCCTTATATATACATGAATATGTAGGTCCCCACACCCCTTGATTAATTCAACATATGGATCATAATGATCAATCAGCAGGGTTTTCAGGGACCTCGCCTCACAAAAATCAATTGTACATAATCACATTTAACAGCGATGTTCAAGAAACCACAAATATATTTTGTCTCAAGTATATTGTGATACCCTCATCACTAAAAAAAAAAAAATCTTTTGAATTATATTTAAAAATTAATAAACATGAATAAAAGACTCATCAAGGAAATTACTTTAAAAACAAGGAAATATGAAATTGAGATTTTGAGATTTAAAATTTATAAATAGAGGGTGAAAATGGATTAAATTAAATATAAATAAAATTAAAAAAAAAAAAAAAAAAAAAATTTTGGAGAAAAAAAAAAAAAAAAAAAAAAAAAATGTCTATAGGGTTCTAATACAGGGCTAAAAAATTAATTGTTGGAAGTGAGAGTGATAGCTCTAAAAATCCCTAGAATGGATCGCTAACTAAAACAGGTCATAATCCATAATTTATAGTGTTTGACATATGAAAAATACATTTGCTGAAAAATAACTGCCTATATAATAATTAAACCATATTTTAACCTCAATATTATTTTATTTATGGTGCTGGTAAAAATTATGCTCTATTTGATCTGCTCAGTCATTATATTGAGGCCTTCTGGATTCAGAGTGGCTAATTTAAATATCCAGAAGGATTCGCGTTCCACCAACCTCCAATACCTAGCTGTAACATCAGCCATAACCTGCTCAATAATCACCATTTTGACATTGTCTCTGTCTTTATCATGTTCCAATAAAAAATGCCTGGAGAGACTGTGGGTTACTATACCATGGCGAATATTGTATCTATGACCGTTTAGTCTATTGTGTACCATTTGCGTTGTGCGGCCTACATATTGTAGGCCGCACGGACATTCTAATAGATAAATGACATAGGAGCTGGTGCAACAGAGATGTTGCTTTATTAAAAATTCCTCTCCTGTTATATTTGATTTGAAGGATTGTACGCCATGTTTTAATGTTCTGCAGCATAAACATCGGATTTGTCCACAATGGAAATTCCCGACTGGTTTGTTAATATCTAATCCATTTTGAGGCAACTGAGTTTTTTTTAAAATTGTTGTTTTGCTAGGTGCGATTAAATTTTTGAGGTTTTTACTTCTCCTAAAAATAACCTGAGGTTTATCGGGTAAACAACCCGAAAGGATCCTGTCCCCTTTTAAAATATGCCAGTGTCTCCCTACAAGCTCCTTTACTTTACCATACGAATCACTAAAGGTAGTCACTAAACAGCTTTCGAAGGTGGTTTCATTTCCCTGTACTCCTATATTTGTCTTTTTCCCTTCAATAATATCCAAACATTTATCTTGATCCAATAGGAGGCTTCTTTTGTAAGCATCAGTCAATATTTTTTTCGGATAGCCTTTACTACTGAAGCGACTTTGCAATATTCTAGCTTCAGCTTTGAAGGAAGCAATATTGGTACAGTTCTTCCTGATGCGCCAATATTGCCCATAAGGTATATTTTTTATCCATGTAGGGAGATGGCTGCTTGAAAAATCAAGATAACTATTGACATCCACCCTTTTAAAAAAGGTGGATGTTTCAATAGTGTCCTCCTCATTGAATTTGATATTAAGATCCAGGAACTGGATAGATTTCCGGGACATTGTGGCCGTAAATCTTAGCCCCCATTCATTCAGATTGAGTAACTTTACAAAATTTTGAGCACTTTCCTCAGAACCTGACCAGACAAAGAACAGGTCATCTATGAATCTACGATAAAATACCATGTTCTCCAGCGCTAGGGGGGACTGTGCAATATGAAGGGACTCGAAGCACCCCATATACAGATTTGCAAAACTGGGGGCAAATCTCGTCCCCATTGCACAGCCCTTCAATTGTCGGTAGGTCCTTTCCTCAAAAGTAAAGACATTGTGATGTAAAATAAACTCAATGGATTGCAAAATAAATTCCCTCTGGGAGGTTGGAAGTGAGTCATCCATTGCCAGATAGGATTCCACACTTTTCAACCCCAACTGATGATCAATGTTTGAATATAACGCAGCTACATCCAATGTAATAAAAAGACCATTCGGAATGGCAGGTAGTTTTCTCAGTAGCCTGATAAGGTGTGAAGAGTCTCTTAAATGTGAATCTAGTTTGCCGACATATTTTTGCAAAAAAAGGTCAACATAATGTGACAAATTAGCCGTAATAGAATTGATTCCAGAAATGATTGGTCTTCCCGGCGGGTTAGTAAGGCTTTTGTGGATTTTCGGGAGAAAATAATAAAAAGGTACTGAATAATGCTTAATGTCCAGATACTGTCTCTCCCTTTTATTCAGTATCATGTCCTCACCCGCCTTTTTAATCATAGTTTTATACACAATGAAGTACTCAGGGGATGGGTCTTCTATTAGGGTCTCATAATATTCCAGATCTCCTAGTTGTTTCAAACCCTCCTCCACATACCATTCCCTATTCATCAAAACCACCCCTCCCCCTTTATCCGCACTTCTTATTATCAATCCATGATTATTTTTGAGAGAATATATTGCACGCCTCTCTTCCCTTGTTAGATTATCATTTTTAAATTTACACCGGAATTCTCTGATATCCTTAAGCAGAAGTTGGTGAAAAGTTTCAATATTATTTCCCCTGTGGTGGTGGGGATAAAAATTCTTGTTGCCTTTCACTTGTACATGTACGAAACCATCAGGGGCTTCCCCATCAGTATCAACCCTTTTCCCACTTGCCTGTTTTGATAATATTAGAAAATGTCTTCTTAACGTGATTTTGCGCACAAAATCATTGATGTCTAAGAAGAGACGGAAGGTATCAACATTACTAGAGGGGCAAAAGGAAAGACCCCTTTTGAGCAATCGAATTTCACCTCGTTCTAGCTGGTGACTAGAAAGATTGAAAATTCCAATGTCCTTGTACTCTATGTTCTCTAAACTGCTGTCCTTTTTAGTGGAGTTGGGTTTATCCCTGTTCTTGTTTCCTCCTCCCCCTCTACATCCTCTTCTCTTATTTTTCTTTTTATTCGAGCTTTTGAGGGTAACAGGTGAAAAAACTCAGTAATTTTTTTCTCCATAGCTCCCCGAGGCGGTATGGGTGAGGTTGAAACCTGTTCAGTTGCTCCTACACCCATACTATTGGGACAGGGTTCGTCAAGTTTAGAATTTATATTATCCTGTACAGTCCGCAGACCCCCCAAGTCTGAGGAGGGGGGTTCACTAGCAATAATTTCTGAAACCTCTGGATTTTTTTGAAATTCTTGAATTTTTTGATTTTTTTTGATTTTTTGCATTTTTTGGGGCTCGTATATCACTGACTCCTGAGTTTCATGCAGAGTAATAATGGAGGAGTTTAATATATCCATGATTTCAGGGTCAGTTACACCCTCATCTCTTACTGGTATTGCTAAAGGCACTTTTCCTATTTTATTCTGAATGGGTACATCAGATATCCTGGAGTTTGGATTTTTATATTTTTTAGAATTTAACCCTTTCACGACCGGCCGATTTTTCGCTTTCCGTTTTTTTTTTTCGCCATTCTTTTTCTGAGAGACGTAACTTTTTTATTTTTCAGTCAATATGGTCATGTGAGGGCTCATTTTTTGCGGAATGAGCTGTACTTTTAAATGAAACCATCAGTTTTACCATATTGTGTACTAGAAAATGGCAAAAAAATTCCAAATGCTGAAAAATTGCAAAAAAAGTGCGATAGCACTATGGTTTTTGAGATATTTTATTCACTGTGTTCACTATATGGTAAAACTGATGTGTGGGTGTGATGCCTCAGGTCAGTGCGAGTTCGTAGACACCAAACATGTATAGGTTTACTTTTATATAAGGGGTTAAAAAAAAATCGGAAGTTTGTCAGAAAAAAGTGGCGCACGTTTTACGCCATATTCCGTGACCCGTAGCGTTCTCATTTTTCGGGATCTTAGGCTCAATGACGGCTTATTTTTTGCGTCTCGAGCTGACGTTTTTAACGGTACCATTTTTGCGCAGATGCTACGTTTTGATCGCCTCTTATTGCATTTTGCGCAAAAGTTGTGGCGACAAAAAAACGTCGTTTTGGCGTTTGGAATTTTTTTGCCGCTACGCCGTTTACTGATCAGATTAATTGATTTTATATTTTGATAGATCGGGCGTTTTTGAACGCGGCGATACCAAATGTGTGTATATTTTTTATTTTTTTAACCCTTTAATTTTCAATGGGGCGAATGGGGGGTGATTTGAACTTTTAGGTTTTTTTGTTTTTTTTTTAATTTTTTAAAACTTATTTTTTTACTTTTTTTTTTTATTTTACTAGTCCCCCTAGGGGGCTATTGCGATCAGCATTCCGATCGCTCTGCAGTATCTGCT
Source organism: Anomaloglossus baeobatrachus (assembly GCF_048569485.1). Taxonomy (NCBI): domain Eukaryota; kingdom Metazoa; phylum Chordata; class Amphibia; order Anura; family Aromobatidae; genus Anomaloglossus; species Anomaloglossus baeobatrachus. Next base: position 549,345,187 of record NC_134355.1, on the reverse strand, counting down.
GATCACAGCTGGAAGGCTGTAAACAGCAGATACGCTGTCTTTCTCTTTTGCTGTGCCCCGGGCACAGCGAAAGTGAAACCAATTCATGTGTAGTACAGGAGTCATCACATGACCCTGTACTACCATGACAACTATCGGGAGTCACGTGATCGCGTCACGTGACTTCCGGTTTCGGCGGTAAGTAAAAACTTTACCGCGATTGCGCTTATAATGGCGCTGTCATGTATTGACAGCGCCATATAAGGGGTTAATCGGCACGAGCAGATAACGATTCTGCTCGTGCCTAGCAGGCACACATCTCAGCTGTGAAAATCAGCTGAGATGTGTGCCGATCGCGGCATGCTGCCGCCGGAGGACCGCGGGCAGTAAGATTATGTCATTTAGGACGTAATTTTACGGCCCGCGGTCGTTAAGGGGTTAAAAATACCCTAGTTGTTACTGGTGTAACATATCCGCCCCGATTTTTTGGTCTGGCTGTTGTACTTGGCCCATGGACCCTAGGAGTAAAGTTATCCTGCGTGGTATTTGGGGTACGGGGTTTGGTGGATGCTAAATGATTTCCCCAGTCATTAGTTTTATATGAATTAAATCCTCGGCGAGAATCATTATACCTAGGATAATTCATACTGGTCCTATTAATATTATTGTTACTATTGCTAATTCCCCTTTCAATCCCATCCCTACGTCCCTGGGGTTGTTTATTTTGGGGCAGAGTATTAGCACCTGGATCTACTCTGGGGTTTGCTTTAGTATATTTTCTACTATGATTCCATGAGGGAGCTTGTGGGGAGTTGTAGTCCTGTCTATCACGGCTGAGTTTTTTTGCCTTCTTTGATATCAGGTCCCCTTCAAATTTTGTGAGCCTCTCAGTTAATGCCATGTTCATTCCTTTATATTCTAATGCCTCAGAATAATCAAATAATTCCTCTTTAATTTTTAAAATATTTACCATTGCCGTCTCAGCCAATTTATCCCTTTTTGCAATAAGAATATATTATATAATAATAATAATAATAATAATAATATAATGACTGAGCAGATCAAATAGAGCATAATTTTTACCAGCACCATAAATAAAATAATATTGAGGTTAAAATATGGTTTAATTATTATATAGGCAGTTATTTTTCAGCAAATGTATTTTTCATATGTCAAACACTATAAATTATGGATTATGACCTGTTTTAGTTAGCGATCCATTCTAGGGATTTTTAGAGCTATCACTCTCACTTCCAACAATTAATTTTTTAGCCCTGTATTAGAACCCTATAGACATTTTTTTTTTTTTTTTTTTTTTCTCTAAAAAATTTTTTTTTTTTTAAAATTTTTTTTTTTTTTTTTTTTTTCTCTAAATTTTTTTTTTTTTTTTTTTTTTTATTTTATTTATATTTATTTTAATCCATTTTCACCCTCTATTTATAAATTTTAAATCTCAAAATCTCAATTTCATATTTCCTTGTTTTTAAAGTAATTTCCTTGATGAGTCTTTTATTCATGTTTATTAATTTTTAAATATAATTCAAAAGATTTTTTTTTTTTAGTGATGAGGGTATCACAATATACTTGAGACAAAATATATTTGTGGTTTCTTGAACATCGCTGTTAAATGTGATTATGTACAATTGATTTTTGTGAGGCGAGGTCCCTGAAAACCCTGCTGATTGATCATTATGATCCATATGTTGAATTAATCAAGGGGTGTGGGGACCTACATATTCATGTATATATAAGGCATACCACTTCATATGATTGTTGCTACCTGAGGAAGGGGGAACATTTAACCCCGAAACGCGTTGTGGCTTATAATCCTGCAATAAAAAAAGTTTTTTGGAACAATACCATCATCTTTATGAATTTTAATAGCAGCGCAGCCAATACCGTGGTTTTTTCATTATCCCCTAATCCATTCTTTGTTTGAGATGAAAGTTTGGATGCATTTATACGGAGACTAGATTACACACAGGTGGCTTATATTTATCATCATTAGTCATTTAAGACAACATTGGATCATTCAGAGATCCTCAATGAACTTCTGGAGTGAGTTTGCTGCACTGAAAGAAAGTAAAGGGGCCGAATAATATTGCACGCCCCAATTTTCAGTTTTTTATTTGTTAAAAAAGTTTAAAATAAGAAATAAATTGTGTTCAACTTCACAATTGTGTCCCACTTGTTGTTGATTCTTCACCATAACATTAAAATTGTTATCTTTATGTTTGAAGCCTTAAATGTTGGAATAGGTTGCAAAAAATCAAGGGGGCAGAATACTTTTGCGAGGCACTGTATGTAACACATTGAGAAGAACCAAAATTTCTCTATTCCTGCAAGCATTTGTTATTGGTAGATTACACTAGAATAGGCAGTTATAAGTAATATGTGGATGGATCTGAGTTTGCCACTGCATGAACTTTTACTTTTAATTAGTAGCTTTAGGCTCTGGCTCCTAAAGAGGGGCTCTGAGCACAGGACCCCATATATGACAAAAGGGTATAATGACAGTGGGCATCCATAAATATTAGAAACTAAATACGTCTATAGTATATTTATTTCAAGATAAAAATGGAAAACAAATGTGTATACCTTAGTTTTAGTAAAGGAGCAATTAGTATAAACTGGAATAATCCAGACAAGACACTTTGAATACATTTGAATTAAAGGAAATACATTTTGAAATTGTTCTGACATTTTTTTTTTACTATGAGTGTAATGCTTTAAAAAAGTATTTCTACCACTGCTTATTTATTCCATAGGCTTGCTGAAAATAACAATGGAGCATTACTTCCCTACTGCTAATTCTATGCTGCTCTCTATTAACCTACCCCCAGTGTTTGGCAATAGGCTGCAGTAGAGCTGGGCAAAGTGCGGCCTGCTGATTATTCCAGACCGACCCGTTAACCGAGACATCCGAATGGGCTGAAAATAGTGGCATATGGGCCACACAATGCCCTCACCCACTTCCCATTCACCGGCACCCATTTCCCCATGTCACTGCAATTTGCATCCTCGGGATACAGGAAGTGGTGAATACATTGGTGGAGAACTTTGGCTCTTTCTTCCACCAATCAGCATGTGAGACAGCAAACACGATGACATCACATTATCACTTGAGCTGCGCGGAGAGTCGGGGTATCAGAGATCGGAGCAGAACGCTGGGGAAACGAGAGCTATTTGTTGTTGTTTATGTTCATATGTGTATGGGATGTTTGCATGTATATGAGGCTATATGGGAGCTCCTACTGTATTTAGGAGGATATTTGGAGGCTCATATTATATTTAGGAAGCTATGTAGGGGCTCATACTATATTTAGGGGGCTATGTGGGGTCTCCTATTGTATTTAGGAGGCCACGTGGGGGCTCATACTGTATATAGGGAGGTTATGCAGGGGATCATACTGTATATAGGGGCTATGTGAGGCTCATACTATATTTAGCAGGCCATGTGTGGGCTTATCCAAACGAACAAGGAAAAAATGAGCCGTGCACCACTTGTATGCTTCTATTACCGTTCGGCAAACATACTTGTATGCACATATAGCACCAGCAGAGTATATAATCTGGGAGCAACGTGCTGGTCACAGAAGTAAGTGTCCCATTCAATATGTAGCAGAAGAAATTGACCGCATTTACCGTTGCTGTGTCCGAAGTTCTTTATTTCAAAATTTCAGTGCAGGATAAAATCATTAGCGGGAGGAGACCTGCATGCCGGCTCCTCACAGGGGACGATGGCCGTTTCGTCTGTGATTAGGCTTCCATGGGTCCACTGAAATTTTGAAATAAAGAACTTCGGACACAGCAACGGTAATTGCGGTCAATTTCTTCTGCTACATATTGCATGTGTGGGCTTATACTGAATATAGGGAGCTACGCGGGGGCTTGTACTGTATATAGGGGCTATGTAAAGCTCATACTGTTTATTGAGAGGCTATGTGGAGGTTCATCCTGTATATAGGAGGCTATGTGGAGGCTCACACTGTATATAAAGAGGCTATGTGGGGGCTCATACTGTAAATAGAGGGCTATGCAGGGACTTATAATGTATATAGGTTGTTATGTGTGCATCTCATATTTTATATAGTGGGGCTATGTGGGGGTTCATACTGTATGTAGGAGCCTGTGTGGGGGCTCATACGGTATATACGGTGATGTCAGCATACTTAACTCTGCTGAATATTAAGTAATAATAATTATAATTAACATTTTAATATTAATATTGAGCAGAATTTCAATCTATTGGATCGGCTCTCCACAACAGTCATGGTCTCTCATGTGCCCTATCAGTAAAATTAATTGCCCATTCTTGGGCAACAGCAGTTTTGGGCCTGCGATGGGTGAGAATTATTGTTATTTTCAATCTTAGCATAACTAAAGAATCCTGTTATAAGTTAATGGGGTCCATTGCGCGATAGAACTGCAGGCTCAGAGTTGATCATGGACCGCTCCTAACATGCTTTCCACAACTTCCAGTGATGTTATGTCGACAGAGCAGCTTATTCTCTTCTGCTCTGCTTTGTCGAAGAGGCGTCAGTATTGATGTTATGGTGATTGACAGCTGGAACATTGCTGCCTAAATGCGAGGAGCTGGGCATCAATCAGTATGACGTCGGCAGTGACACCCCTTTGACAGAGAAGACCGGAAGAGGCAGAGCTGCTAATTTGTTGACAGGAGATCAAATGAAACAGCAGAATTGTTGGCAGGAGTGGTTTGTGACTGTTCTGAGCTGACAGAGATCAGCACCGGACAGAACTGGCAGGTAGTTAGCAACTACTGCCTGCACATTCTTAGGCGGGATTTACAGGCTGCGACATCGCTAGCATCGGCTAGCGATGTCTAGCGCGATAGCACACGCCCCCATCGTACATGCAATATATGGTGTTTGCAGCCGTAGCGAACATTATCGCTACGGCAGCTTCACACGCACATACCTGGCCGGCGACGTCGCTTTGACTGCCGAACAATCCCACATTCAAGGGGGAGGTGCGTTCGGCGTCACAGCGTCGTCACCGCGACGTCACCAAACGGCCAGCCAATAGCAGCGGAGGGGCAGAGATGAGTGGGACATAACATCCCGACCACCTCCTTCCTTTCGCATAGCTGGTGGATGCAGGTAAGGAGATGTTTGTCATTCCTGCGGCTTCACACACAGCGATGTGTGTTGCTGCAGGAACGACAAACAACATCGTATCTGCAGCAGGAGAGACATTATGAAAATGAACGACGTGACACAAATCAGCGATTTTTGTCACTTTTGCGCTCGTTCATCGTCGCACCTAGGCTTTACACATTGCGATGTCGCTACCAGCACCGGATGTGCGTCACTAACGACGTGACCCCGACGATATATCGGTAGCGATGTCGCAACATGCAAAGCCCCCCTTAGCCCCATAGGTAAAAATAAGGAAAGTCCTGAAAAGACCCTTCAAGGCTAAAAACTATTAGAGAAATGGGAAGGAGGCGTGAGAGAACTGTGCCGTGCACACCCTCAAATGATAATGTCAAATATTACAATCACAGTTTATAGTCAGACACGTCTGTATATTTTAATAATGGATGGAAAGTTAACTTTCCTGTCTGACAGCACAAGCTATCTTACGAGCAGGAAAGGTGCCACTTCCGTGCATTGTGTTCTGACTCACTTCAGTCAGCTATGAACTAAATTAAAATTCAATGCATTCCTACAATGCTGAAGTTATATTTACATGAACAGAAGCATAAGAAGGGGTTGTACAAGGCTAGCATATCGATATCTATGGGATAGGTCCTCAATAGATGATTAGTGGGGGTCCTAATAACTGTTCTGACAGCAGCCAGATGTAATGAATGTACAGAAGGGGACCAGCAGCTCCGCGGAGGGCTACAACTTATCTCCCATTCACTTGAATTCTCCAGGATCCCATTGCAAAAAGACCCAATGTATGCTTCCCCCTGCTATGTGCTGTATCATAGTGGTGTCTGCTCAGGTGAAGAAGGATTTAGGACCCTCTCAGGCTCCAGGACTCGGGTACAACCGCTTCTTCTACATTACGCCTGTGTGCAGCTATACACTTCAGGGTTTTTGTGTGAAATATTCTGCAATAATTATAGACAGTTTACTGTGTTAAACGAAAAAGGTATATGCATTTATTAACTATACAGTTGCCTTGGACTATATTTACCATAAACACTTTAATTTGACCTAATTTTATGAATATCTATAAGGAGGCACAGCTGATAAATGTGTCTACATGCACAATTATTTATATCACTAAATAGGAACATATGGGAGAGGAATTATTTAATGGGTGGTATACGTTATCTCTTATCTATCGTATAAGGGAATACTTATTGATCTTTGGGCCCCAAGCATTGAGATTCCCACCGTTCCTGAGAATAGGAGTCTTCAGAGCACAGTCTGAATAGAGCAGGGGTTGAACCTGTGTACCACTTTGCCATTCATTCTTTAAGGGCACAGGACAGAATATCTCTGCTCCATTTGTTCTCTCTGTGACTGTCAGAGACAGACGAATATTGTGCTGTGCCACTTCCGGCAGTCCAATAAAGAATGGATAGAGTGGTGGTGTGCATGCTTGACCTTCGCTCCATTCAGACGGGGCTCTGTTGAGCCTCGTTCTTGGGATTGGTCGGACTCCAAGCAAACAATAACTTATTCCCTATCCAATATTTGGTACAATGCTAAGTACATTGAGAGATATTTTGAAAGAGTTTGTGAAGCTTAAATAAACAGTAAAAAGAATTTATGAAATGTACCTTTTCAGCACAATTATATTTACAAAGTGGTAGCTATGGGCTGTATTTCTATTTTGTTGTAATGTTTGTTGGTATGTATACCGATGTAAAATGCTTTCTGTTCTTCGGAAAACCTGTTTTGTTCAATTAGCTCCAGCAGTTCCATAAAAACGAATGGGGCAAAGGTGCACAGGCACGTCCTCAGCTGCATTCACAAGGGAATCAGTCCCAGTTGTCAGTCCCCTTTCAATAAATACATAACCCTATTGTTAGGGAATAACTTGTAACTTTGTAGACCTCTTGAATGCTCTAGGTGACAAATACCTGTAATATCTTCCCCTTGTAAAGTTGTGTTTCTCCATTCTGCTTTTTTATCTGCTTGTAGCTTGTGGTGAAACAAGTCACATATTTAGCTGTGGTAGTAGTTCACATCGTTTTGAAAGGTGATTTATGTCTTCAAACGAATTGGACATCTATAGATATGCATTTCAGCTGGAATTCCCCCTTATAACCAGTTTACAAAGCTGTCGTTTTCATTCACATTGCAGAATCTGTGTCTCCTTAGTTACAGGCTGCATTGTTTTCTGTAGAGGGCAAACGCCTCCAATCCCTCCCTATGTGACGAAATAGTGCACCATGCGGACGAAGATGAGTCACCTCTTATTGGAGAAACCCAAGCAACCATTAAACTAATTCATTACTGTTCTGGTTCAGGTTACAAAAGAAAAGCAGTGGGGAGGCTGATTACCAGGCATAACAACTGCACTTGTAATTTGCACTACTTTTCATAAATATGTCCAAATGCTTCTCTATGGCTTAATGCATAGGACTAATCCAATCCAAAAACATGACTTTATAAATTGAAATCCTAAATACTATGAAGTAAGTCTCCTTACTGGGTTGTCTCTAGAGTTGATCGGACGGCCAATAATCCGGTACCGGCGGATCACTGCCATATTTAAAAAAGAGTCCGATCCGCTCCGGAATCCGGTGCCCATATAAGTCAATGGAGACCAGAATCCGGAGATTAAAAACGTTTTTGGAGGGGCTATGGGGCTAGGAGCGAGTGTGGCATACTCACCGAGGCCCTGTCATGGTGGCACACTCCTTCCAGGTCACGCTGTTACTTTCCGGAGCCGACAATTCAATATTCATTGTTTTCCCCTCCCACCGGCTCGTGTTGGTTGCAGCTAGTAGCGCCCCCACCCTAAGTGGCAGCATGTCAGCTAACTGCAACCAATCACAGGCGCTAGGACGGCCGGTGGGTGGGGAAAGCAGTACAGTTTGTCGTTCAGTTCACGGTGGTAAAAAATAAACAATCGGCAGCACAGTTATAGCGTGCGGCTGCAGCCCCAGCTGTCGCGCTGTCTCTGTGCTGTGTATATAGTGCCCAGAGTCACACATGCGAGGATTTGCCAGGTGCTGCCATGGGAGACTCACATGAGCCCCTTGCATGTGTGATTCCGGTGAAAGTAAAAAAAAAAACAACGTGCGGTCCCCCTAATTTTCATCCCCAGCCAAGATAACGCCGGCTGGGGCTGGTATTCCAGTCCACAGCCGCCCAGTATTGCCGCATCTATTAGATGTGACCATACCGGTGTGCGGTCCCGGCTCTTCCCGCAGGAGTGATGCGGTGCCAGTCGGGGCAATAGCAGGGGTTAATAGCGGCACACGGCTGATGCTAAACCCTAGGTTGTGTGATGGCACAGGCGTCTATCAGATACCCGCATCACACAAGCCTGTAAGTGACAGTAAATAAACAAGACACAGAGAAAAGTCCTTTATTTGGAATCAAATACAAACTTCCCTTCTTTCACCTCTTTATTAAGCCCAAACACCCTGCAGCTCCGTCGTAATCCACACGACGTTCCATGCCCCGCTTCAGCTCTGCTACATCTGAATATCTCAGAGAGCGGCACGACTGACCGCTCTCTGTGAGCTCCAGAGAATGAATGAGCTGTGCATTGAGCAGTGATGTCACTCAGGTCATTTGCGGTCACAGCTGGAGATTCCCACAGTCCTTCATCTGTGATCGCAGGTAACCTGACCTCAGGTGGAGTTCACTGAGTTCCCAGACCTGCATTTCCTAGCAGAAAAATCGCAGTTTTTTTGGCCAAGAGATGCAGATTTTGTGCTGAAATTTTTATACCATATTCCTGCATCCAATCTACACCTCCTGGCAAAAAAACGCGGTGTTTTGACGCAATTTTTATGCCGCGGTTTTTGCCTCATTTTTTACCGCGGTTATTGTTCCGCGATTTTTGCCGCATTTTTTTGCCAGGAGATGCACATTTGGTGCTGAAATCGTCTGCAAGAGCTTTCAGCACCAAATTTCCACCTGCTGACAGAATTTTTTTATTTTTTTTTTATTTTTGGGGGAAAGGGATGCAAAGTTTATGCTGAGATTTTTACACCATATTTCTGCATCCAATCTACACCTCCTGGCAAAAAAACACAGTGTTTTGACGCAATTCTTTTGCTGCGGTTTAAATAAATAAATAATTACAAAAAAAAACGACGTGCGGTCCCCCCCAGTTTTCATCCCCAGCCATGATAATGCCGCCTGGGGGCTGGTATATCCTCAGCCCGCAGCCGCCCGGTATTGCCACATCTATTAAATGTGACAATACCGGTACATTACCGGCTTTTCCCGGAGGCGTGATGCGATGCCAGTCGGGGTAATAGCAGGGGTTAATAGCAGCACACAGCTGCTGCTAAACCCTAGATTTGTGTGATGGCACAGGCGTCTATGAGATACTATCACATAAACCTGTAAGTGACAGTAAATAAACACAGACACAGAGAAAAATCTTTTATTTGAAATAAAGTACAAAACACACCCTGCTTCACCTCTATATTAAGCCCAAAGACGCTGCAGCTCCGACGTAATCCACAGGAGAAGTCCCACGCCGACACATCCAGCAATGCTACATGTCAGAGCGAGCAGCTATAGAGAAGACTGCCCGCTCTGAGTGCAGCCTATTACTGAGCCGCGATAAGCGATGACCACGGCAGAGACTGTCACAGGCCGGGGAGCGCGTCAGCCAGGAACCAATCACAGCTGAGAGGATGGCCGGTGGGCGGGGAAAACACGGAAAGCTGAGTGATTGCGTGCACAGCACAGGAAGTGAAATCGCGACCCGGAAGTAGTATGCCACCATGACACCGAGTCTCGGTGAGTATGAAACGCTCATTTATTTATTGTTTTTTCATTTTTATTAATTGCAGATTCCGGATCGTGCACCCAGAATCCCGCGCCCGGGTCCGGCCCGGAGATAGCGCTGAAGGGAGCCGGCACTGGCAGCGTGAGAGCGGCGGATGCTAGTAACTAAGGTAAATATCGGGTAACCAAGGAAAGGGCTTCTTGGTTAACCGATGTTTACCGTGGTTACAGCTTACCGCAGGCTGCCAGATGCCGGCTCCCTGCTCCCTGCTCGCTTCAGTTCATCGCTCTCTTGCTGTCACACACAGCGATGTGTGCTTCACAGCGAGAGAGCAACGTCCAAAAAATGAAGCAGGACATTCAGCAACGACCAGCGACCTCACACCAGGGGCCAGGTCGTTGCTGGATGTCACACACAGCGACAGCGACGGGACATCGCTGCTACGTCACAGAAAATGGAGACTTAGCAGCGACGTCGTTGTTGTCATCGCTATGTGTGACACCACCTTAAGGCTATGTGCACACTCTGAGTTTTTGATGCATTTTGGGTGCAGTTTTGTCACAAAATTGCATGCCTATCCTTATGCCAGCAAAGTCAATGAGAATTCTGAAATGTTGCACACATGTTGCTTGTTTTTACCAGGTTTGGTGCACAAAAATAATCTGCAGCGTGCCAATTCTTTCAGCATTTTTGCCTGCGTTTTTCACTCCTTCCACCTATTGACTTCATTACTAAAAATGCAAGGCAACAACTCACTAAAAACACCAAAAACGCATCACATTTTTGGGGTGTTTTTCTGCCAGGAGATGCAGATTTGGTGCAGAAATTTCTGAAAGCAAATACTCAGCTTGCGCACATAGTCAAAGACATTGAGCAAGCTATAACTAGGTCGACTCTGCGCATATGCGCGGTGTGGACTTCCGGGACGCCGGCCGCGGCGGTGAACGCGGAGGTGGCTGGGCTACGTGCGCCACAAGTTACAGGTGCATATCTCAGGAGAGGTATTTAGGGAGCTGGTTAAACTGTCTCCGCACCTCCGGATGAAGCTCCGGCAAAACACGTTGGGGTGTGGGGCGGTGTGACCAGAGACCGGGCATGGCAACATCAGGTGTTTATCTTGAGGGGTGAGATTCCCCATATTGTTTCAAAAGCAGGTTGAATGGGGAACTTGCTGAGGTGATTGAGATTGCCCATATACACTGTATTCAGCCGATTTAATCTGTTATCATGACCATGTCGCGGGCGGGGAGGAGGGTGTCAGCACACCACGCTCACCCCCTTCTACTCGGGTCCGGCGGCTGCTGCTCAGTGGTGGCTCGAGCGGTGGGCCGGATCCCGGGGGTTTCTCGACCGGCACTCCTCGCCCGTGAGTGAAAGGGGTTTGTTGGGTGTGGGAAGTGTTTATTGTCCGTGACGCCACCCACGGTTGTGGTGATTTCACCACCGCTGCTCAGTACAGGGGTCCCGGGGATGGTGATGCGGAGCAGCTAGGTGTTGTGTTGCCCCTCCGTGGGTAGGGGTTGGTGATCCCGGGGCCCGGTGATGGTTTGAGAGGTGCAGGGCCTGGTGGGCGCAGGGACGCGGGGGCAGCGCCGTGCCCCGCGGCACTGTGGCACTCACTCAGCCTGAGACGTTGACACAGTTTTTGGTAAACAAACGGCTGGTTGGACGGGTCCCTCGGACGGTTCACGGTGCTGCGGTTCCCTGCAGTTGGCGGTGATGGTCACTCTTTCCTGCACCTATGTTACATCTATTGGTAGCGATGGATTCCCACCGGTTACCCGCTCCCCGACTACCATCTGGGCCGGAGGAGCTCCACACTTTGCCCGCAGGCGCTGGCCCTGGGGAAACTGGTGCCCTGGCGGTGGCGGTGTCTCCCCTGTAATGGTTGAGCTGTTGCCTTCAATCGGGACTTGGTTGTTGGGGGATCTACGTCCCCTTCACTGACGGATTCGGCAAATTTGGCGACTCCTAGCCTTGCCGGGGTCCAAGAGGCTCCTGCCCTGGTGCTGACTGTCCTTTGCACGCTGCTCCAGACCGACAGGGCCACTACCCGTCCGCGGTCCTTCCAGGAACCTCCAAACAGTCCCACTCCAGACAATCTCCGCCGTCTGCTGACCTTGCTGTCTCTGTCCAGGCACAAAGCCGCTCCCCGACTACAATCTGGGCCGGAGGAGCTCCACACTTTGCCCGCAGGCGCTGGCCCTGGGGAAACTGGTGCCCTGGCGGTGGCGGTGTCTCCCCTGTAATGGTTGAGCTGTTGCCTTCAATCGGGACTTGGTTGTTGGGGGATCTACGTCCCCTTCACTGACGGATTCGGCAAATTTGGCGACTCCTAGCCTTGCCGGGGTCCAAGAGGCTCCTGCCCTGGTGCTGACTGTCCTTTGCACGCTGCTCCAGACCGCCGGGCCACTACCCGTCCGCGGTCCTTCCAGGAACCTCCAAACAGTCCCACTCCAGACAATCTCCGCCGTCTGCTGACCTTGCTGTCTCTGTCCAGGCACAAAGCCTCAGACCACTTCAGGCTTTACTAAACTGCCACTTTGCACTTTCTCTACTTTCACTTCTCTGTCACTTCAGCTTTCTTCTTCAGCTCCACTACACTTCACTTCCTTCCACTTCCTCCTCCCTGGCTGAACTCCTCTCTAGCCCTCAGCTAGACTTCCATTCTCTTCAAACTCCACACTCTATCTGCCTGCTTCTTCCTGCCTCCAGGGCTGTGAACTCCTTGGTGGGTGGACACCAACCGCCTGGCTCCACCCCCTGGTGTGGACACCAGCTCCTGGAGGAAGGCAACAAGGATTTCTGGTTAGCTGGTGTACCTGCAGGGAATGTGGGGTGTGTGTGTTGTTGTGACCTGTGTCCCCTGGCTTGCCCAGGGCGACACATTCCCCCTTAGCAAAATGCAGACCGTCCGCGGGCTGCCGTCCAACACCGGTTTTATTTTTCTGAAAAAGATAACATGGTAAAATAATAACATATGTACATTTTTAATAAATCTTCCCTTAACGGGAGGCACATTTCTTTTAACGTTGCATAACGGTTCACGGTTATGGCTTTCCGCTCTCTCCCACCCAAGCAACCTGGCCCTGATGCTGCCCCTAAAGCCCAGGCAGCACCCCTTGACCCACAGTCCAGCACACGGTACCCGAGCGGGATCTGTCCTTTCCCTCCAGAGGGTAGCCACCGGTTCCTTTGGTGGCTGGGCTCCAGCCTGCTCCGCTGAGGGCCCTCCCTCCAACCTGCCTCTCCAGAGGCGGCAACTGCGGAAAACGGTAACGGTAAACAACATATTTACAAGCCACTTAACGTTTGTGGTTGCCCTGCAAGTTCACGGGCTTGTCCATGGATAGTTCCCATGCAAAACAACTTTTTAACGGTCCCCACGGGGACAACGGTGTCGGCTCCAGCCGGTTGCAAATCACAAAGACAATCAGGTGAAACTTCGGTAATTATTTTTCTTATCATTCTTTCAAACTTTTTAACAAACTTAAACTCAGTGGTGGTCCCAACGGGGACGGTGCAACGGTCATCCGCTGCCCTACTCCAGGCCTTCAGGCTCTAGTGCTCCTTCCAAGGGAGGGGACGCGGCGCTCGCTCGGGCCTCTGGGCTGCCCTTTAGTTTAGCGTCCAGCGCGAACCACCCCCGCTCCCCAAAGAACCGGGTGTATTGCACAATGTCACCCGGCATCAGATTGCGGCCGGGATGCTCTTCAGGCAGGTGGGCATTCACATCCCGCCGGGCTATAAACACTTCGGCCTCCAGGCCCGGTTCGTAGATGAACCCATAGCCCCAGCGGACATCAAACCGCCTCACCTGCCCCACGTACAACGGGCCCCGGACACGGAACATGGCCTGGCAGAGATTTTCCTTTTCCCGGATAGCTCGGGCCACCAGCTCAGCCTTCTTCCGCTCCCTCTCGGCGATCTCCAGGCCCAGCGGTACCGGCTCCCTATCCCAATACGGCGCTGCCGCCAGCGCCGGCGCACGGGTCGGGCCCCACGGGACATCCTGGACGTTGCCCACTGTTAGGAATCTGGGCGGCATGTCCCGCGGTGTCTTGGCCTTGGGCGCTGCCTTGCAGCAACAACCCGGCGCTACCTCAGCCGAGGTGTGGGGGATGGGCATAGGGGCTTTCCGCTGCTGGGCCTTCGGCTCGGAGCGGGTCATCAGCTATGGCTCGGGGGACTTCTCGGGGGATGCCTCCGGTGCGGACTTCGGGGCCTTCCATGGCAACACCTCCGGTCGACTACGGGCTCCGGCTACAGGTCGGCCCGCCTGGGCGGGGACGCTGGGTACTGCTACCGGTTGCGGTGGTAGCAGGCCTAGTGGCGGGGTCACGGCCTCCGGGATGGGTGGCGAGGGAGGCAGCGAAGGGAGAGGGCTTGGACCAGGCCCCGCAGCCGCGATGACCGGCCCTTCCAGGGAATCGGGACGTGGGTCACTCACCCTCCCTTTCTCCGCTTCCTCCTCGCGTCTCCGCATGGTGGCTACACCGTCCGCCATGTCGGCCTCCCACTCCTCCATGAGGAGCTGCATCTTCACCTGCAGCCGTTGGTAGAGCTGCGCGGTCCGGATCTCCACCCACGCCGCGGTTCCAGGCGCGGGGGCTACGGTGTCGCGGGATGGCATCCACATGATGGCTTTCTCTTCTTCCAGGAACGGTATGTCCGCAGAGTCCTGGCGTCCCTGCTTTTATAGCTGCAGCTACATGCGTCCAGCCGCCATCGCGTCCCCCTTAGCTCTTTCCGGCCCCTCCTCTCTCGGGGCGGGGTTTTGGCCTTTGCGCCTCTACTGCTCGAGAAGACGCTCGAGCGGGACCTTTTCGCGCCAAAGATGGCAGCTTCTGAAATTTTTCTGCCGGATACCTCCGGCGGTAACAAGGCGCACCTCTACCAGACGGCAGAGCGGTAAGATCCTGTTCGTGACGCCAAGTTGTCGCGGGCGGGGAGGAGGGTGTCAGCACACCACGCTCACCCCCTTCTACTCGGGTCCGGCGGCTGCTGCTCAGTGGTGGCTCGAGCGGTGGGCCGGATCCCGGGGGTTTCTCGACCGGCACTCCTCGCCCGTGAGTGAAAGGGGTTTGTTGGGTGTGGGAAGTGTTTATTGTCCGTGACGCCACCCACGGTTGTGGTGATTTCACCACCGCTGCTCAGTACAGGGGTCCCGGGGATGGTGATGCGGAGCAGCCAGGTGTTGTGTTGCCCCTCCGTGGGTAGGGGTTGGTGATCCCGGGGCCCGGTGATGGTTTGGGAGGTGCAGGGCCTGGTGGGCGCAGGGACGCGGGGGCAGCGCCGTGCCCCGCGGCACTGTGGCACTCACTCAGCCTGAGACGTTGACACAGTTTTTGGTAAACAAACGGCTGGTTGGACGGGTCCCTCGGACGGTTCACGGTGCTGCGGTTCCCTGCAGTTGGCGGTGATGGTCACTCTTCCCTGCACCTATGTTACATCTATTGGTAGCGATGGATTCCCACCGGTTACCCGCTCCCCGACTACAATCTGGGCCGGAGGAGCTCCACACTTTGCCCGCAGGCGCTGGCCCTGGGGAAACTGGTGCCCTGGCGGTGGCGGTGTCTCCCCTGTAATGGTTGAGCTGTTGCCTTCAATCGGGACTTGGTTGTTGGGGGATCTACGTCCCCTTCACTGACGGATTCGGCAAATTTGGCGACTCCTAGCCTTGCCGGGGTCCGAGAGGCCCCTGCCCTGGTGCTGACTGTCCTTTGCACGCTGCTCCAGACCGCCGGGCCCCTACCCGTCCGCGGTCCTTCCAGGAACCTCCAAACAGTCCCACTCCAGACAATCTCCGCCGTCTGCTGACCTTGCTGTCTCTGTCCAGGCACAAAGCCTCAGACCACTTCAGGCTTTACTAAACTGCCACTTTGCACTTTCTCTACTTTCACTTCTCTGTCACTTCAGCTTTCTTCTTCAGCTCCACTACACTTCACTTCCTTCCACTTCCTCCTCCCTGGCTGAACTCCTCTCTAGCCCTCAGCTAGACTTCCATTCTCTTCAAACTCCACACTCTATCTGCCTGCTTCTTCCTGCCTCCAGGGCTGTGAACTCCTTGGTGGGTGGACACCAACCGCCTGGCTCCACCCCCTGGTGTGGACACCAGCTCCTGGAGGAAGGCAACAAGGATTTCTGGTTAGCTGGTGTACCTGCAGGGAATGTGGGGTGTGTGTGTTGTTGTGACCTGTGTCCCCTGGCTTGCCCAGGGCGACACAACCACCTTTATGTTTAATAGTAGAATTATGGAGAGTGTGTTCAGGATCTGAGCACCAATTTTGAAATTGGGCTATTTTATGTGCAATATATACATACAATTGTAATTATAGATCATCTATGATGACAATTTTGTATAATGTTTGGGATGTGTGCAATATGATAAAAGTGCAATATGACAGTATATGAGATTAGTAATGAAGCACTATAATCAAGCACTTTATCAAATCAATTATTTATTTGTATATTTATTGGCTCAATATATTACTGTATGTATATATAATTAGGTTGCTCTCTTGATGTTGAATAATTTTCCACCACGTGTATGAATATAATTGGTCCAATGAATTTTCCATGCATGGAACCTAGGTCACAGTGCCCTGTGTGCTGTTTACCTTAAACGTATAGCTTGTTTTTACATAGCACTATCTGCACTGTGTGTATCCATAAAAATATAATTTTTCTAATAATAAAATAAAGTGATATAATAAATCCACTTGGAGACTAATTTATATCGTTATATGTAACTATGAGTCGATTGTAGGTTTATACTAATGTTGGGGACAATAGCAAAAAAGTTTACGCAATAAGTATAATATGGATATGGTGATTCTAATCTTAAGGTTTTATATCTGGGAGAGGTATAGCTAGAAGTGTGCAAGCCAGCTAGATACCTGAGGCCAAAGAAAGTGGGTGTCTGTGGCAGAGATAATTCGACCAAAGTCTCAGAGAATCCATAAAATTTGGGAAGGACTCCAGCATAAAATGGGAGAACGGATCACCCCTATTCCACCATAGTGAGTACCATGCCCAAACCTGAGTTCCCGGGTAGTGACTGACTCCAGCTGTACTAGTCCTAGAGCAGAGGTTTCGGATAGACTTGGACAATTAGGTCGATACGGAATCACCAGTAGATGAGCTTTGTCCGACAGAGGTCGAAACCGTTACTAGTATCGGATCCCTGTGGTGTCAGACAGTGAGGAAGAGACCATTCAAACAGCAGCAGTAGAGCCAGGACCTATGGAGCAGTCTGCAGTAGAAGTGTGCTTTGAAGTTGAATGTATCATATTACAAAGCTCAAGTGTTGTGCCCACAATAATGATGTGACAAAGATGCTATGCATAATTGTTAGTAAAAGACTGTAAATCTCCAATGAGAAAATCCTAGTCTGCACGAAGGCCTAAACATAGGTATGGCTTGCACACACAAAGGCCACACACCCCACCAGGAGAACCGCCACCAATCTCTTCCCCCCTGTTCTGTGGAGAGGGCCAGGGCATGAGCCACCAGAGGAGGACTGCTGAGCAGAAGCAGAAGATGCCCCTCACCCTCGACTACTACTACTACAACAGCCCACGCCCTTTGCCTCTCTACAATCTAACAGGTAGTTGTAAGCTCAGCTCCAGACACTCTCTTCTGCTATAAATATCCACTCCTCATTCCTCCCTATGCTGGCTATAGCTTATTCCTTAGCTGTCCATGTTGAAGGAACTTGTCTCTGCAGAGCTGTGGTGTTGTTACTGTTGTAGCTGTGAAGTTCCTGTTGAAGAAACCTTGAAGTGCTCTTTGTTGTGTCTTTCCCTACCTGTTTGTTTTATCTACCTCATGTTCTCTTATTGTAGTGGTGAGACTAGCGTCTCACGAGTCTCATTAACCAGGGGGAGTTTAGCATTAGCCAGGGCCTAGGCACGTAATCAGTGCACAGGGGAAAGAGCCCATCTGAGAATGTTAGGGAGTGCATTACTTAGCCACAGGTGAGTGCTAGGAGGTGACCTCGCTCCCCTCTCCCTAGCATGAGGACCCACCATTGTATTGTTCTCCCGATGTACCCTATGTGTTGCGTCGCTCACAGAGGGACCTTCCCCTGGGCGTGTCACTACCCTGGTGTTCCTGCTGTGTCACACTGCTCGTTGGGAGTCCAGGCAGGAAACCTGTAGTCACACTGTGATAAGGCCGTGGCCAGCCGGATGCAGTAATTGTAGTGTTGCATAGCAACCATCCAGGTAAATGGACAAAAAAAATTTGAGTCCTCCAAATTCAAAGTCATTCTTACAGAACAGGTCTCTAGTCTGGTCATATAGAGTAATCCTAGACAGGATCGCCCTTTTTGACTTTGATATGCTCTAGAAAGAGATATAGAAAGGGGGTTGTTTGATTTGTCAGACTTTAGAAAAGCAATGCTGGGAATGTATTCACAAGTTACACAGACAAGATATAAATATTAAAACATCTTGCTCATAATGTCATCGTAAAGCAGTTTTGTCAAAAGATTTCACAATACAAACTGCATATGTTTTTAAATAGATCTCAAACTTGATGAGGCTGGTGTACTGAATTTGGAAATGTACGTCAGTATGGCTGAGTAATATATTGTGAAAGCTTATCTGCCTGATATTAAAATATTCATCTTAGTATCAGGACTGTACAGTCATTCTTACATGGATTTCTAATTCTTGCATGGATTTGTAAGTCGCTAAGAAAATATGAACAACACATGGATTCCATAATAGGATATTTTTCTATCTTTATACAAACATGTACCCATGCCATGTTTTACCCCACTATGTCCACCACCTCTAATCTAGAGTAGATCTATAACATTGGATCAGTACAACCAATCACTGGCCCATACTTTCCCCGAAAAGGATTGTTTAAAAAAGACTGAAAAAACAGCGTAGTTTCTGTATATCCCATCAGATCATCCTCCTCTATTGTTAACATTTCCTTTAAGTGAAATATCCCATATATTTGGAATTTGCATGTCTTTGGGAACTATTAAAGAAAATAAAGACATTTGGTTTGTGTATTACTATATTTATCTTATGTTCCTAAAATAGGCAAAACCAAAAGAAAGTATTTGTGTAAACAACTTCATGCTGCTTATTGGGATATACGGGAATTGGCAGAGTCCACAGCTTTTCTTTCCCTAACTCATTGAAATGCTAAACATGGAGAATTATATTGCGTTTTACGCTTTTGGCATCCAACGAGCTTGTTGTTCGTAGTACTACCACTATCTGCTATTAATACATTCAAAATGTGTTCTCTTGGATAAAGTAATGAATATGCTTATAAAACTTGGAACAGAAAATGATGGCTTGTGAACGACCAATTAATGTTTTCTGACTAATTACAATTAACCTCATAAACGGATTAGATCAGAGAACATGTCAGTTACTTCTCAGCTTAGAGCCCACTTATTAACTAACACTTTATTTCCAATGTTTTTGAATGCTTGCAAAATAAGACCTTTATTCTGAAGCTTTTCTCATAGGATTTTTGTGATATTGTTGAATTTTTTACATTTGCTTTGTTTGTGTTTTGTTATTTTATTGTTTGTTTTTTAAAGTCTTTTTGAGACTCTCATGAAAATGCACTTCTCTATAGGAAAAATGCAAAAGAAATTCATATTGCAAACGTAATAAAACAAAAAAAACTCCAAAAAACACTTGAAAAATACTTTGATATAGTTTCAAGTTCATGGTGTTATTTTGCATTTATTTAAAAATGCTAAAATTAAAGTGGTGTGACATACTGCATTGTTGAATATAACAAAACACATTGGAGCAGATTTATCAGTAATATCTAATCTCTAGAAAGTGTAAACTTAAGGTGGTGTCACACATAGCGATGCAGCAGTGATCACGACCAGCGATCTGACCTTATCAGGATCGCTGCTGCGTCGTTACATGGTCGCTGGCGAGCTGTCAAACAGGCAGATCTCACCAGCGACCAGTGACCAGCCCCCAGCCAGCAGCGACGCATGGAAGTGTAACTAAGGTAAATATCGGGTAAGCAAGGAAAGCACATCTCTTGGTTACCCGATATTTACCTTAGTTACTAGCGTCCGCCGCTCTCCCACTGCCAGTGTCGGCTCCCTGTTCCCTGCACTCCTAGCCAGAATACACATCGGGTTAATTACCCGATGTGTACTCCAGCTACGTATGCAGGGAGCAGGGAGCCAGCACTGGCAGCGTGAGAGCGGTGGACACTAGTAATTAAGGTAAATATCGGGTAAGCAAGGAAAGAGCTTCTTGGTTACCCGATGTTTACCGTGGTTACAGCTTACCGCAGGCTGCCAGACGCCAACTCCCTGCTCCCTGCTCGCTTCAGTTCGTCGCTCTCTCGCTGTCACACACAGCGATGTGTGCTTCACAACGGGAGAGCAATGTCCAAAAAATGAAGCAGGACATTCAGCAACAACCGTCGACCTCACAGCAGGGGCCAGGTTATTGCTGGATGTCACACACACAGCGACGGGACGTCGCTGCTATGTCACAGAAAATGTGTGACACCTTTAGACAAGATTTAAAAAGCGACAATTTTTTGAGTGGTTCATGTTCTTTGATAAATCCGTCGTATTTTAACTCTTCCTATTCTAAGTTTTTGCCACTTTTTATATACTTTACTTTGTGCCAAAAGTGTGCAGCACAATTTTAGTGCATTTTTTGCCATATTGTTGATTATTAGGTGATAACCCTTTCAATGAGGACATGCCCATTCAATAAAAGTCATAAAAAGCCTAAAACACATCATATTATGCAAATAGTAGATCTTTGGCTCAAATTATACCAGAATTCTGGTGCATGTAAAGGGATAAATATGCCCCATTGTATTTAGTTAAGTGTTGTGCAGTACTTTATATTGATAGCCTATCTATGGGATAGGTTATCAATATCAGATCAGTGGGGTGCGATACCTGTCACCCATGCTGCTCAGTTGTTTTCGGTGCTGGCAGCAGCCAGTTTGGTCAGTTGCAGGGTTGAGCAACACCACTCTGTCAACTGTATAGTCGCCGCAGTGTGCAACTGCACATCCACACCTATGTAAGATGGTGGTCGAGTTCCTACCCCTGAAGACACCAAATATGTTCTTAAATATATATATATGTATATGTGATAAAGTATAAGGTGTGATGTTATCTAGTATATAATGAAGGATGCCTAATAAGGTATTATTAGTATTATAGGTGCAGGTGAAAAGTTAAATCTGCCTGATGACAGACAGGTGACAGTTGTGATTCTAGGATTAGCCAATAGGAGAGGAGCTAGTGCTGAGGGAGAGAAACGGTTGCTGTGAGAACGTCAGTTAGGGCCCAGCCTGTGACAGACACAGACCTCAGGTCTGAGGAGCAGCATGCTATGGATGACCTGTAACAGGAGAGGAGACCAAAAGCCACAAAAGTCAGATTCTGAGTAGAGAAAAAGTACCATCTACAATACAGAGTGACTGGAGTCGAGTCTGAATCCACTGAGTGAGTGAGTGACCGAGAGACTGATCCCTAAGGGAGACGCTCAGCAGTACGGCCCTTAATGGCTTATAGCTCAAGAAGGGACAGGCCTAGAAGAAACAGTGCGTGAGTCGAATAGATAGCCCTGGGTGGCAGATCCAGAAGCGTCAGGAGGCGGTTAGCCTGGCCCAGCCATATTGGCACAATCTCTACGGGAAAGGAATATGACGTGAAGCTGCAGAGAGGACGGAGCGACTCTAGAGGACTGTGATGTCAGGTGGAGCTTGGTGGTGGTGAATTGCCCAGGCTTATGTGGAAGTGTAAGGACCTATGAGAATGAACACGCTGCAGGAATATGTCTGGAGTTACTCATTAATGCATATGAAACGTCTGAGAAGCAATGTGCACACTTTCATGTGTATAGAGTTATCATCAGCCATCTGTTCAGTAAAGACTTTGTGTTTATAAAGAAGTTGTGGTTTCCTCTCTGGAACTGTTTACCAATTGGTCCTCCCCGGCCAAAGCTATCGACAACATGTGGTCAGCAAAGGTGTATCGCTACTGTAGTGCACCACACACCCAGCCAGGGCCCACATTTTCATGTAGCGTGCCGGGGTGCGGCAGACAATTACGTCGCCCACGACTTCCACCCCGCGCCACATTACACCTAATCAAATGAACATGCAGTCTCTGGCCTTGGCCACTATACAGTTGAAGAAGCTGTGTAGTTTCACTCTGCAATTGAACATATCAGTCCAGTGGTGGCACCAAGAAAAACACCCACTGATCTGATGATCTATCCTCATCTGGACAACCCCTTTGCTTTCCACAAAGACTTTAAAATATCATCTGTTAATATACAAATAAAGTAACAAAAATGTACTGTGTATAACACGGTGTGAAGTACCACTCTGGGAGAAGTTCCCAAAAAAAACAACAACCATATTTTGGTCCCATGACTAGCCAAGATTCATTTGAATTGAACCTTAGATGACCAGAGAAACCCATGATGTTCGCTATAAGTTTAGTCCACATGACCTATAGAGTATCACAGTCTTGTAGTTTTAATTGAGAGGCTAATATGTAGGGGCATTATGGATATCTTAATGTTGGTGACTGTAGGTTGATCTGCACACAGAGGTAAAGGACTTTTGGTGACCCCACCAATTCTGACCTTCAGTCCTTCTAAAGGCTGCTTTACACCAGACAATCTATCGTGCGATACATCGTCGGGGTCACGGTTTTTGTGACGCACATCCGGCATTGCTGGCGATGCCGGCCTGTGTGACACCTCTTAGCGACGCAGTATCGCTCACAAATCGTGAGTCGTGTACTGGTCGCTAGGTTCCATAATATCGTTTAATTTAGTTGTTCATCGTTTCCGTGGTAGCACACGTCGCTCCGTGTGACACCCCGGGAATGATGAACAGCAGCTCACCTGCGTCACGCGGCTGCCGCCGGCTATGTGAAGGAAGGAGGTGGGCGGGATGTTTACGTCCCGCTCATCTCCGCCCCTCCGCTTCCATTGGCCGGCGGCCGTGTGACGTCGTTGTGACGCTGAACGTCCCTCCTACTCCAGGAAGTGAACGTTTGCCGCCCACAGCGTGGTCGCACGAGAGGTAAGTACGTGTGACGGGGGGTTACCGACTTTGTGCGACACGGGCAGCGATTTGCCCGTGACGCAAAAAGGACAGGGGCGGGTACGATCGATTGTGAAATTGCACAATCGGTCGTACCGTGTAAAGCAGCCTTAAGAGGATGGCTCCTCAGAATGAATGTCAATGAAACATTCTATTATCCATATAAAACTTGACGGAAATATTTATTGTATTATTCTATATTCAATCTAAGGCATATGGAAGTATAGTAGAGCCTCAAAACAGCTATGGACACCATATTGAGGCTGTGTACATTTAGAAGGTTGTATGGGGCTGTAATCCCAAGGAGCATGTGATTTCCATGTGTGCAGGCTATATTATAAGCAACTACAAGTAGAAGGTTATGAGGCTGGAAGAGGACACCAAAGATTGCAATACATACAACTAGCAGTAGTTAATCTGAAAAATGTCATCCCTTTGGGGAGATGCCAAAATAACCTAAAATCAGTGAGATCAATAATTCTGCTGAAAGGCAAGGCTTGATGACATGTACCGTACCTTGACCATAAGTACAGGATCTAGATTGCTATAAACATATGTCATCTCTGTAGTGTAGTGGAAAATGTTGGGGTTTTTTTTGGCATATAAAATACTAAAAACTTCAATATTGATGTGTTCACTCACCTGTTGTTCATGGAGGTGTGTTTTTCATTATATATATTCCGAGTGGAGTGTTTCATATTGCTCCGCCGATTCTCTTTCCTCACTCTTCACTTATACAAACTGAGCTGGAAAAGGAACAGTCCAGACCTTTCCTGTTCTTCCTTTGCTGGGGAGGAGGCCCCCTGCATCAGCAGTAAACTCAGTCTGGGCATCTATTGTCAAGAAGTAATTTATGACACAAGTTGCTACAGTTTTATTTCCTCCCACTGTGAAACTCTATAAAAGGGAAAACAAAAGCAATTAAGAAAAGTAGTGTAAAAAGCAAAAACCTAATATAGAAAAGAAGCTTTATTAAATAATGTACTAATATTTTCTATATAGTGTGGTAAAAGAAAAGTATTGTTCATATACGGTATGTGTGTGTGTGTGTGTGTGTGTGTATATATATATATAGATATATATATATATATATATATATATATATATATATATATATATATATATAAATATATATATATATATATATATATATATATATATATATATATATATATATATACTGTATATACAGTATATATTTTGTTGGGTTTTTTTGCACATTATGAGCTGTGATTGTTATTCCTCACACTCATTCTTTGATCAGATTTTTAAATAGAAATTCTCCATTGAGAAAAATTTCATTATTTACAGTAAATCTTCATACATTCATGCTCAGCGGGCAACTTTTTTTTAGGCTTTATTCAGACAACCGTTTTTCACAGAACACATGCCCATTATAGTCTATTGGACTATTCACATGTCCACGACTGGTTTCATGCAGGAAGGGGCCTGCCGATGCCACTGTTTATTTCAACTGGAGGAGCCTCCAAGGATGCACATTCAGCTGAAATGTATTGTGGCACAGAGACCTGCTGACTCTCTGCACTGCAATATGCACTGCTAGACAATCAGACGCTGGCAGCTGATGTAGACAAGCCCATCATGCTCAGCGAATGGTAATGATGTCATGGGCCCTGCATCTCGGACACACCAAAGTAGGCTGTCAGCGATGGAAGAAGATGCTGCTTGTCGTGCGAGCTAGGGATGGGAAAAACAATGGCTTACGTTTTTAAATCTGTTAGAAAAGAGCGGTAGAATTGATATTATTACAGTAAGGAGCTATGACAGAGGACATTATTACAGGAAGGGGCCAGGAGTGGGACATTATCACAAGATAAGACTAGGATAAAGAACATTATTTTTCAGGAAAGACCCCAGCATAGGGGATATTATTACAGGAAGGGGTCAGGATGCTGGACACTGATGGGGGGGACATGATTACAGGAAGGGGCTAGGACAGAGAACATTATTACAAGAGGCCAGCATAAAGGACATTATTTTAGGAAGGGCCAAGATGGAGCATAATATTACAGGAGGGGCCCAGGATGGCAGACATTATTGGAAGAAGGGCACAGAAATGGGAACATTAAAGGAATGGCACAGTTTGATGGACATTATTACAGGAATTGCCAAGGATGGGTGACATTATTACAGGATGGGGGACATTATTATGTGAAGGGGCCTAGAATTGGAAACATTATTATAGGAAAAGACCTAGGATGACAGAAATTATTAAAGGAGGAACTAGAATTGGGGACATTGAAGGAAGAGCAAAGAATAGGGGACATTATTACAGGAAGTGTCCAGGATAGAGAACAATATTATAGGAAGAGCCCAGGATTGGAGATATTATTACGGAAAGGGAACTAGGATGGAGGACATTATTACAGTAAGGGCCCAAGATGAATGACATTATTACAAGAAGGGCCAATATGGGAACATCATTACAGGAAGAGGCCACGAGAATGGGATACATTATTATAGGAAGGGCCCAGGATGGGGGACATTATTATAGGAAGGGTCCAGGATTGAGGACATTAATACAGGAAGATCCAAGGATTGGAGACATTATTACAGGAAGGGCCCAGGATGGGGGACATTATTACAGAAAGGGCTTAGGATAGAGGACATTAATACAGGAATGGCCCAGGATATAGAACAGTATTACAGTATGGTGAACATTTATACAGCAAGGCCCAGAATAAGGGGCATTATTACAGAAAGGGCCAAGTTGGGGAAACTTATTACAGGAATGGGGGACATTATTATAGGAATCATCCAGGAGGATGGGGGACATTATTACATGGGAGATAAAAACATATGTCTTTATAGGATCTGGAACACTGCAAGAGTTCATATAGCTGACCAACATGTAGGTATAGGCCCAAGCCCAAATTATACATCAAGGCACATAGTTACGGTACTGGAAATCACCATTTTTGCCCCATGAACAAAGATTTAAAGGCTAAGCGGAAGCAGCAAAGAGGCAACACTGGATTGCCAGGTGCATCAACAGGTAAGACATGCTTATTTTTTGTGGGGAGAAGGTTTGTTTTTAAAGCTTCATCTGTCTTTTCTACATGGTTCTTTGAAAACTGATAACTTTTTTATACCATTTTCTCCAAATGTTTGTATTTATATACATAGCTGCTTAGAATACTGCCGGTTTGAATGAAAGGGTTATTCCAAAAATAGCTGGGAGTCTGACAGGTGGGAGTTCCAGAAAATCAGAAAACAGGCCTTTGCAGATCTCTGTTTTTAATGCAGGTGCACGTGTTAACCTGTGCGCCATTCATTGTCTATGAGAGTGCTGTAAATAGCATAGTGCTGTACTCTGATGTCTCTGGTAGTGCCATAGACATGTAGCAGAGGCGAGCATGTGCACCTCCTCTCGATTCAAGATAGGTCTCTGCCGGCCTCATTCTCAGGGTCCCAGAGTCGCATTCTCTCAGCAAGTTATTGTATATTCTACTCTATACATATATGCCTTTCATCGGTATCTGCCATGCTTGATTTGGAACTTTGCACTGTATTTAGATCTCTTGCATAAGCATTAATTTGGCCTATGACTAAGCTTACACATAATGATTTTGGATTATCCATTAGTCAATTTTGTGAGTGATAGAAGTGACAAATACAATTAGCCAAAATTTTTAGGCACTAAGACACACTGTTTAGCAAGAAAAAGATTCTTGCTAAAAAGTCAGTGCACCTTAAGGTTTGGAAGCAGCTCACTGGGAGACTGCATTCCGGGCATTCCCAATGCAATAAAGAAAATTTCTGGCTGGTTACTCGTTGCTGTGACACTATGTCTGTTTCTTACACACAGATTTATGGAGTTTCTTTCTTCATAACCTCACAAGGACAATGAACACACAACATACACATTCAATGCGTATCATTGGATTAAATGTCTTATGCAGCTATTCAATACATAGACATGCATTAGTTATGATTTCTAAAAAAAT
The DNA here is from genome assembly GCF_048569485.1 of Anomaloglossus baeobatrachus. NCBI lineage: Eukaryota > Metazoa > Chordata > Amphibia > Anura > Aromobatidae > Anomaloglossus > Anomaloglossus baeobatrachus. Next base: position 549,318,239 of record NC_134355.1, on the reverse strand, counting down.
AATCTTCAAATACACAATTGCGCCATCATTTTGGTTTTTTTCAACAACTGAAATAATGTGAAGTATTAATGTTTTAATGTTCAGTTTAAATATTATCATTTGTTTGCAATGGCATAAAATATAAAAAATAATTTAAAAAGCTTGACATGTTCCACGTTTAAACACTAGGAGGAGCAGCTGCTGAAATCTGGCCTGAAGCCTAGTGTACGAACAGCTCACATTACAACTGCAGTAAAAGTGGGTGGAATCTGCTTCCATGTCATTGATGTCATGCTTCCCTTTCCCTTCTGGGTGCTAACAAAAGGATAGGGGAGGATGAAGATTAGGATCACAGTGCGGAGCCATTTTGTTATTGACATTGAACTGTGAAAGTGTCACCGGGGAAGGCTGGCATACTGCTCCATAGTATAATGCATCCCATATAGCTCTCCATAACTGTGCACCATAATTGTGCCCATAAAGTAGAGCCCCGTATGTACACCATGTGCAGAATTATTAGGCAAGTTGTATTGTAGAGGACTGTTTTTATTATTGATCACAACAACTATGTTCTCAATCAACCCAAAAGGCTCATAAATATCAAAGCTTAATATTTTTGGAAGTTGGAGTGGGTTTATTTTAGATTTGGCTATCTTAGGAGGATATCTGTTTGTGCAGGTAACTATTAAGGCCACGTCTCACTAAGCGACATCGCTAGCGACATCGCTGCTGAGTCACGGTTTTTGCGACACAACAGCGATCTTGCTAGCGATGTCGCTGTATGTGACATCCAGCAAAGACCTGGCCCCTGCTGTGAGGTCGCCGGTCATTGCTGAATGTCCTGGACCATTTTTTGGTCGTTGCTCTCCCGCTGTGAAGCACACATCGCTGTGTTTGACAGCGAGAGAGCAACGATCTGAATGTGCAGGGAGCAGGGAGCCGGCTTCTGCGGACGCTGGTAACCAAGGTACACATCGGGTAACCAAGCAAAGCGCTTTGCTTGGTTACCCGATATTTACCTTGGTTGCCAGCGTCCACAGCTTCTAGAAGCCGGCTCCCTGCACATGTAGCCAAGGTACACATCGGGTAACTATAAGCAAAGCACTTTGCTTACTAACCCGATGTGTACTATGGTTACCAAGCACAGAGTCGTTACATGGGTCGCTGGTGGCTGATCTCTGATCGCTGTGGAGATCTGCCTGATTGACAGCTCACCAGCGACCATGTAGCGACGCTCCAGCGATCCCTGCCAGGTTGAATCGCTGGTGGGATAGCTGGAGCGTTGCTAAGTGTGACGGTACCTTTACTGTGCAGAATTATTAGGCAACTTAATAAATAACAAATATATTCCCATCTCACTTGTTTCTGACATGCAAAAACAAAACCCCAAAAAATTAGTGACCAATATAGCCACCTTTCTTTATGATGGCACTCAACAGCCTACCATCCATAGATTCTGTCAGTTGCTTGATCTGTTTACGATCAACATTGCGTGCAGCAGCCACCACAGCCTCCCAGACACTTTTCCGAGAGGTGTACTGTTTTCCCTCCCTGTAGAGCTCACACTTTATGAGGGACCACAGGTTCTCTATGGGGTTCAGATCAGGTGAACAAGAGAGTTATGTCATTATTTTTTCATCTTTTAGACCTTTACTGGCCAGCCACGCTGTAGAGTAGTTGGGTGGATGTGATGGAGCATTGTCCTGCATGAAAATCATGTTTTTCTTGAATGATACTGACTTTTTCCTGTACCACTGCTTGAAGAAGTTGTCTTCCAGAAACTGGCAGTAAGTCTGGGAGTTGAGCTTCACTCCATCCGCAACCCGAAAAGGTCCCACAAGTTCATCTTTGATGATACCAGCCCATAAAAGTACACCACCTCCACCTTGCTGGCATCTGAATCGGAGTGGAGCTCTCTGCCCTTTACTGATCCAGCCTCTGGCCCATCCATCTGGCCCATCAAGAGTCATTCTCATTTTATCAGTCCATAAAACCTTTGAAAAATCATCTTAAGATATTTCTTGGCTCAGATATTTTATCTTATGTTTTAAAGGTGGTCGTTTTTCAGCCTTCCTTCCCCTGGCCATGTCCCTGAGTATGGCACACCTTGTGCTTTTTGATACTCCAGTAATGTTGCAGCTCTGAAATGTGGCCAAACTGGTGGCAAATGGCATCTTGGCAGCTTCACGCTTGATTTTCCTAAATTCATGGGCAGTTATTTATCACCTTTTTACCCCAACACGCTTCTTGCGACCCTGTTGGCTATTTGCCATGAAACGCTTGATTGATTGGTGATCACGCTTCAAAAGTTTGGCAATTTCAAGACTGCTGCATCCCTCTCCAAGACATCTCACAATTTTGGACTTTTCAGAGGCTGTCAAATCTCTCTTCTGACCCATTTTGCCAAAGGAAAGGAAGTTGCCTAATAATTAAGCACACATTATATAGGGTGTTGATGTCATTCTACCACACCCCTCCTCATTACAAAGATGCACATCCCCTGATTTACTTAATTGGTAGTTGTCTCTCAAGCCTATGCAGCTTTGAGTAGGACAGCATGTATAAAAAGTATCATGTGATTAAAATACTCATTTGCCTAATAATTCTGCACACAGTGTATATATGCCCATATACAGTCATATGAAAAAGTTTGGGCTCCCCTATTAATTTTTTTATTTAAATAGCCACTGGGTTAAATACACAAGTTATCAAATCAGGACAGCAATATTGCGCATCAGGGTCACCATATGCGAAAAAAATTAAAATTTAACTTTTACTTAATTTATTCATAAAAATGAGGATACTCCTCACTAATAAAAGGACAAACAATACAAATAAGGTTTTGCCCCTCCTACTTTTTCAAGGGTTCAATGCAAACCATAAACAAGCTAGTACCGCTATACAAGGTGGAACTTTTCTCACCCATAAACCAGGTGCCAGTTTCAGAAAGTCCACTGATAAATAAAGAAATGGATTTATCTCACCAAATTCTGATATACCACATATTAGATTCAAATGGGTTCAGGCATCCTCCTGGCGGAACCTCATGATTAAGAAAATGTACCTCCCAACGCGTTTCGTTAGAAAAGCAAACTCATCAGGGGAGCTTATAATTGTGGCAATTGCATCTCAATGACATGCACGTGGCAGGAGCGGCCGTGCTTATCGCTCTAACTTAGAGCGATAAGCACGGCCGCTCCTGCCACGTGCATGTCATTGGGAGTGGGGTCCATGGCTTATGGGACCTGAATTGGATTTACCGCATACATGACTCCTTATTGAGTCTATGTTTATTGCATATGATGAATTTTTGGACTCATTTTTAATGAGACCTGAGATGCAATTGCCACAATTATAAGCTCCCCTGATGAGTTTGCTTTTCTAACGAAACGCGTTGGGAGGTACATTTTCTTAATCATGAGGTTCCGCCAGGAGGATGCCTGAACCCATTCGAATCTAATATGTGGTATATCAGAATTTGGTGAGATAAATCCATTTCTTTATTTATCAGTGGACTTTCTGAAACTGGCACCTGGTTTATGGGTGAGAAAAGTTCCACCTTGTATAGCGGTACTAGCTTGTTTATGGTTTGCATTGAACCCTTGAAAAAGTAGGAGGGGCCAAACCTTATTTGTATTGTTTGTCCTTTTATTAGTGAGGATTATCCTCATTTTTATGAATAAATTAATTAAAAGTTAAATTTTAATTTTTTTCGCATATGGTGACTCTGATGCGCAATATTGCTGTCCTGATTTGCACCCCTATTAATGTTAACCTTTTTTCTTTATAACAATTTGGGTTTTTGCAACAGCTATTTCAGTTTCATATATCTAATAACTGATGGACGGAGTAATATTTCTGGATTGAAATGAGGTTTATTGTACTAACAGAAAATGTGCAATCCGCATTTAAACAAAATTTGACCGGTGCAAAAGTATGGCCACCCTAATCAATTTCTTGATTTGAACACTCCTAACTACTTTTTACTGACTTACTAAAGCACTAAATTGGTTTTGTAACCTCATTGAGCTTTGAACTTCATAGGCAGGTGTATCCAATCATGAGAAAAGGTATTTAAGGTGGCCACTTACAAGTTGTTCTCCTATTTGAATCTCCTATGAAGAGTGGCATCATGGGCTCCTCAAAACAACTCTCAAATGATCTGAAAACAAAGATTATTCAACATAGTTGTTCAGGGGAAGGATACAAAAAGTTGTCTCAGAGATTTAAACTGTCAGTTTCCACTGTGAGGAACATAGTAAGGAAATGGAAGAACACAGGTACAGTTCTTGTTTAGCCCAGAAGTGGCAGGCCAAGAAAAATATCAGAAAGGCAGAGAAGAATGGTGAGAACAGTCAAGGACAATCCACAGACCACCTCCAAAGATCTACAGCATCATCTTGCTGCAGATGGTGTTAATGTGCATCGGTCAACAATACAGCGCACGTTGCACAAGGAGAAGCTGTATGGGAGAGTGATGTGAAAGAAGCCGTTTCTGCAAGCACGCCACAAACAGAGTCGCCTGAGGTATGCAAAAGCACATTTGGACAAGCCAGTTACATTTTGGAAGAAGGTCCTGTGGACTGATGAAACAAAGATTGAGTTGTTTGGTCATACAAAAAGGCGTTATGCATGGAGGCAAAAAAACACGGCATTCCAAGAAAAGCACTTGCTACCCACAGTAAAATTTGGTGCAGGTTCCATCATGCTTTGGGGCTGTGTGGCCAATGCCGGCACCGGGAATCTTGTTAAAGTTGAGGGTCGCATGGATTCAACTCAGTATCAGCAGATTCTTGACAATAATGTGCAAGAATCAGTGACGAAGTTGAAGTTACACAGGGAATAGATATTTCAGCAAGACAATGATCCAAAACACCGCTCCAAATCTACTCAGGCATTCATGCAGAGGAACAATTACAATGTTCTGGAATGGCCATCCCAGTCCCCAGACCTGAATATCATTGAAAATCTGTAGGATAATTTGAAGCGTGCTGTCCATGCTCGGCGACCATCAAACTTAACTGAACTGGAATTGTTTTGTAAACAGGAATGGTCAAATATACCTTCATCCAGGATCCAGGAACTCATTAAAAGCTACAGAAAGCCACTAGAGGCTGTGATTTTTTCAAATGGAGGATCTACAAAATATTAATGTCACTTTTAAGTTGAGGTGCCCATACTTTTGCACCGGTCAAATTTTGTTTAAATGCGGATTGCACATTTTCTGTTCGTACAATAAACCTCATTTCAATCCAGAAATATTACTCAGTACATCAGTTATTAGATATATGAAACTGAAATAGCTGTTGCAAAAACCCAAATTGTTATAAAGAAAAAAGGTTAACATTAATTGGGGTGCCCAAACTTTTTCATATGACTGTAGTATGTCAGAGCAAAGAGCGGAGCGGTGACAGGAGGAGTTGCTGGGGCACCAGTCTGACAGGAAGAGCTGCCGGGGCACGATGGTGACAGAAGCAGCTGCCAGGACACCAGAGTGAAAGAAGGAGCTGCCAGGACAACAGGGTGACCGGAAGAGCTGCCGGGACACCAGGGTGACAGGAAGAGCTGCCGGGAGATGCAGTGGGGAACGGTGATTGCAGCCTACCATCATTGGTACAATACCAGACTCAGGCTGCCGATCACCGCTCCTCACCATCTATGAGACCCCCCTCCCCCCCATTAATAATCTGTAAGTGAAAAGAAATAACCACAAACACTGAAAAATTCTTTATTTGAAATAAAATACAAAAAAAAACCACCCTTTCACCAATTTATTAACTCCAAACACCCAGTTTCGATGTAATCTACACAACCCTATGCCAATTTATTTATTCATTTTTACACCACTATACACGCACACCGTCTGTGATTCCAAGCAGTTAGATATGCTGTCACACAAGGTGGGGGGCACAGTCTGACTGCAACCAATCACAGATGCTGGGATTGACAGTGGGCGGCGGAAACAGTGTATATGCATGAGGATAATGAGCGGCCTGGGAAGTAAAGCTATATCTGTGGGGAGACTGAGAGGTATAACGCACCCTCATTATTTCTATTTTCTTTCTTTTACCTATTTTTTTTAATGATCCGGATGACTGGATCTGCATAATTACCCAGAGTTACCTGAGAACGCAAGGCCCGGCGTAGGTGCACTGATGTTTAGTATCCCGCGCGGATCAAGACATTTACAATCCAGGTTCACCCATCGTTCACTACCTGTGACGTAACCTCTGACTTCCGGACATTCAGAAGTTGTGGTCACAAGATGACTCTGTGAGAGCGGTGTCAATAAAAAGTGAAGGGTGAGTATAAAGAGGGCTTTACACGGTAGCGATATCGCTAGCAATTTCTAGCGATAGAGACCGTGTAAGTACTCGCCCCCGTCGCGCATGCGATTGTTTGTGATCGCTGCCGTAGCGAACATTATCGCTATGCAGCGTCACACATACTTACCTGGTCGGCGGCGTCGCTGTGACTGCCGAACAATCCCTCCTTCAAGGGGGAGGGACGTTCGGCATCACAGCGACGTCACCGCAACGTCACTAAGCGGCCGGCCAATCAAAGCAGAGGGGCGGAGATGAGCAGGACGTAACATCCCGCCTACCTCCTTCCTTCCTCATTGTGGCCGGCGGCAGGTAAGGAGACGTTCCTCGCTCCTGCGGTGTCACACATAGCGATGTGTGCTGCCGCATGAGCGATGAACCACAACGCTAAACAACCCTTACCGATTTTTTACATTGGGACGACTGCTCCATGGTGAACGATTTTCACCATTTTTGAGGTCGCCTTAGGTCGCTGGTAAGTATTACACACTGCGATATCGTTAATGATGCCGGATGTGCGTCACTAACAACTTGACCCCGGCGACCAAACATTAACGATATCGTAGCGTGTAAAGCCCCCTTAAGACTAGGGACAGAGACCTTAGATTAAAAGCACCACTTCAGTGCTGAAAAAACAAACTCTGGAGTGGTGCTTTAAGGCGCAATTCTGTCTTCATTTCTATGCATATAAATCCTAGAATAGTGTATGCATTTGTTTACATGTGTGTTAATATAAGAGCCTCATTTATCTTTATCCTTTCACCCCCGATTCATTTTTCATTTTTTTCTCCCCTTCTTCCAAGAGTCACAACTTTTTTGTTTTTCCCATCAATATTACCATATAAGGGTTCATTTTTTGTAGCACGAGTTGTACTTTTGAATTACATTATTTATTTTACCATATACCTGAAAACGGAAAAAAAATAAAAATGTGGAAAAATTGTGAAAAAAGTGAAATTCCACAATGGTTTTTGTTTTTTTTATTCACCATTTTCAAAATATGGTAAAACTGACATGTCAGTATGATGTCTCAGGTCAGTATGAGTTTGCAGATACCAAACATCTATACTTTTACTTTTATCTAAGTGGTGAAAAAAAATTCAGAAGTTTGTGCAAAAAAAGAATTGCACTTTTGTCACTAGTTTCTGAGACCCGTAACATCCTCATTTCTTGGGCTCAGGGGCTCAGTGATGGCTTATTTTTTGACCTGGCATTTTTAATTATACCATTTTATTGTAAATTTAATGTTTTGATTGCCTGCAATTGCATTTTAATGCAATGTTGTGGTGACCAAAAAACCCATAAATTTTGTCGTTTGGAAATTTTTCTCACTACGCCTTGTATTAATCAGATTAACTGATTTTATAGTTAGATTATTTGATTATTTCTGAATGCCCCAATACAAGTATATGTATTCTTTTATTTTTATAATTGTTTTACTTTCAAAGGGGCAAAAGGGGGGTGATTTGAACTTTTTCGTTTTTTTATTTTTGAATATTTTTAAAAACTTTTTTTTTTTGTTACATTTTTTATTTATTTTACTAGTCCCCCTAGGGGATTTTTATCATTGCACTCTCTGATCACTTCTCCTGATCAGATAGATGCTTCAGCATTGTTCTGATCAGCAGAAATGCAGTGTTTCTGTGAGCGCCGATGCTCTGCCGGCTGTCACAGAAAGTGACTCATCACAACGTCAGGTGTCATCATCTGACCTGGCGCTGTCATGGTAACATCGTAGGGTAACACATTGGCGCTCCGTGATCACAAAACAGGGCCACCAATGGCAGTGGGGAACATCAAAATCCCCCCCAAGGCCCTTTAAATTGCACTGTCAGTGTTTGATAGAGTGATCTAAAGGGTTAGCAGGTGGGGGTGGATCTCTTACCTGTTAGCCGCATATGTCTGTTCATCAGATCAGCAGATATATGCAGGGATTACTGCGAGCTCGTCGCCACAGCCCGCAGTAACCGGGGGGACATGCCCAATGACATAATAGTATGTCATTGGTCGTGAAGGGGTTGATATTGTCTTAGTAGCACTCAGTAACCAATCAGCACTCAGCTTCATTTATAAAAAGCCACAATGGAAAAATTATTGCATTTGAACGGTTGCTGTGGACAACAAAGACCATTTTCCCATTTAGGAGCTGATTGTCTTAAGGCCGCTTTACACGCTGCGACATCGCTCAAGCGATCTCGTTACGGTCATGGAATTAGTGATGCACATCCGGTCGCTTTAGTGATGCCGTTGCGTGTGACACCTATGAGCGATTTTGCATCATCGCAAAAACGTGCAAAATCGCTCATAGGTGACATAGGGGTCCATTCTCGAATATCATTGCTGCTGCAGTAATGATGTAGTTCGTCGTTCCTGCGGGGGCACACATCGCTCCGTCTGACACCGCAAGAACGAGGAACCTCTCCTTACCTGCATCCCGCCCGCAATGCGGAAGGAAGGAGGTGGGCGGGATGTTCGTCCCGCTCATCTCCGCCCCTCCGCTTCTATTGGGCGGCGGTTCAGTGATGCTGCTGTGATGTCGCTGTGACGCTGAACGAACCGCCCCCTTAGAAAGGAGGCGGTTCGCCGGTCACAGCGACGTCGCTAGGCAGGTTAGTAGTGTGACAGGTCCGCGCGATGTTGTGCACCACGGGCAGCGATTTGCCCGTGTCGCACAACCGATGGGGGCGGGTACACACGCTAGCGATATCGGTCACGATATTGCAGCGTGTAAAGCGGCCTTTAGAGTGTAAAAGTACACAGGGCACTGACTAAAACACAGTTTAATAGCCTATGATGTAGTAATATGCTTTAATTTTCCATACCATTTTCAGTTTTAACACTTGCTATTTTGTACACAATATTCCCCTTTTATGTAAGGCTGTCTGTAACCTATGTGGAGATAACAGTGAAACAACAGACGCCCTACTTTCTCTCTTTGGAAACAGGAGAGAGCTAACAAGTAATGTGATCTGATTCACATTCGGCATCACACTAAAGATTAAATATCTTCACAGAAATGGACGACGACTCGAACTGTACAATCAATTCAGGACAAAAAATTCTCAGAGATTATATTTTCTGTTTTGACTATTGTTTTTTAATGATTGTAACACAAGAGTCTGAACTGTGCTTACAATAGATAAAGATGATCTACTACAAAGAGACACAACATGCTGAAGAATGAAAAGCCAAATTAATTATATAAGTGAGGCAATAAATGGTAATAGGTATGGCTCCTATCTCATCTGGCTCCCCATCGCATCCAAAAAACACATTGCTGATTATATATGTTCAAGACTTCTCTACTAAACTTTATGCTAACAGCAAGTCCTCTAGACCTTAGAGAGGTCCTTGCCACCTGACCACCTCTGGCAAGAGCAGTGTGTACAGATGAAGCAAGGTTTAAAGAAGTTGTCCAGTTACCAAAACTGTTGTTTTTTTTTTTTGATAAATCTTGCTATTATGTGCCTCTAAACACATCTATCACGTTATTTTACCAATATTATCTTTTATCATGGTCTAGCATAACATCTTCATTTCTGGCTCCAGCTCTGATGGAGTTAATCTCTCTCTTAACTTCCTGTGTTCAGTTACTACAACTTCCATAATCCTTTGCAGTAACTAGCAATCTATCTCCCAACCCATTCTGACTGTTCCCTCCCCTCAGATCTCCACCACAACAGTTCCCTCCCCTCCTTCCTGTGTGCACTGCCTAATCATGGTAATAGAGCTTTTATCCTTTGGTCTTTCTGTGCTGCATGTCACTATCTGTCTCCACTATGGGACTTGTAGTGCAGGTGACCGGATGATACATGTCACTAACTGCCCCTCTCTGTGATTTCTGCTGCATAGTACCAACTGTATACACTCTCACCTGCAGAACAAGTCCCATAGTGGAACGATGCTGAAGTTGGTTTCTTATTCGTCCAGTTTCTTATTCGGGGCTGAAGTTGGTTTCTTATTCGTCAGTTTCTTATTCGGCAATTTAGTTTTTTCAGTTTTTTATGCATTTATCAACAAAAATGACACATGACAATAATAAAATACAATGCACTGATGAGCCCTAATATACATACACTCAAAACCAGCTGCGAAAATTATAAAACTGGCAAAAAAATGGGCATCAAAGTGGGCACCAAAGTATGTTAGTGAAAGGGTTAAATGGCTTTGGGCCACTGATCTAACACGACAATTACCTATCTAGTGATGCCCCTAATCAAACTCAAGTGTCTCCAGCCTGGCCCAAAGGGGTACTGGGCATCAAAACTGGCATCAAAGTGGGCACACAGCCAATTTTCACAGATTTGAATAAGTAACCAGTGTTTTTGCGGGGTTAAATGGCTTTGGGCCACTGATCTCACACCACATTTACATACCTAGGGATGCCCCACATCAAACTCAGATCACTCCAGCCTGGCCCAAACAGGTTCTGGGCATCAGAACTGGCATCAAAGTGGGCAAAACCCCAGTTTTCACAGATTTGAATAAGTAACCAGTGTTTTTGAAGGGTTAAATGGCTTTGGGCCACTGATTTCACACCACATTTACATACCTAGGGATGTCCCACATCAAAATCAGATCACTCCAGCCTGGCCCAAACAGGTTCTGGGCATCAGAACTGGCATCAAAGTGGGCAAATGGCCAGTTTTCACAGATTTGAATAAGTAACCAGTGTTTTTGAGGGGTTAAATGGCTTTGGGCCACTGATCTCACACCACATTTACATACCTAGTGATGCCACACATCAAATTCAGATCACTCCAGCCTGGCCCAAACAGGTTCTGGGCATCAGAACTGGCATCAACGTGGTAAAAATCCCAGTTTTCACAGATTTGAATAAGTAACTGGTGTTTTTGAAGGGTTAAATGGCTTTGGGCCACTGATCTGACACCACATTTACATACCTAGTGATGCCACACATCAAATTCAGATCACTTTAGCCTGGCCCAAACAGGTTCTGGGCATCAGAACTGGCATCAAAGTGGGCAAAACCCACTTTTCACAGATTTGAATAAGTAACCAGTGTTTTTGAGGGGTTAAATGGCTTTGGGCCACTGATTTGACACCACAATTACATACCTAGTGATGCCACACATCAAATTCAGATCACTCCAGCCTGGCCCAAACAGGTTCTGGGCATCAGAACTGGCATCAAAGTGGGCAAAACCCCAGTTTTCACAGATTTGAAAAAGTAACCAGTGTTTTTGAGGGGTTAAATGGCTTTGGGCCACTGATCTGACACCACATTTACATACCTAGTGATGCCCCATATCAAATTCAGATCCCTCCAGCCTGGCCCAAACAGGTTCTGGGCATCAGAACTGGCATCAAAGTGGGCAAAACCCCAGTTTTCACAGATTTGAATAAGTAACCAGTGTTTTTGAGGGTTAAATGGCTTTGGGCCACTGACCTCACACCACATTTACATACCTAGTGATGACACACATAAAATTCAGATCACTCCAGCCTGGCCCAAACAGGTTCTGGGCATCAGAACTGGCATCAAAGTGGTAAAAATCCCAGTTTTCACAGATTTGAATAAGTAACCAGTGTTTTTGAGGGGTTAAATGGCTTTGGGCCACTGATCTCACACCACATTTACATACCTAGTGATGCCACACATCAAATTCAGATCACTCCAGCCTGGCCCAAACAGGTTCTGGGCATCAGAACTGGCATCAAAGTGGGCAAAACCCACTTTTCACAGATTTGAATAAGTAACTGGTGTTTTTGAGGGGTTAAATGGCTTTGGGCCACTGATCTCACACAACATTTACATACCTAGTGATTCCACACATCAAATTCAGATCACTCCAGCCTGGCCCAAACAGGTTCTGGGCATCAGAACTGGCATCAAAGTGGGCAAAACCCACTTTTCACAGATTTGAATAAGTAACCAGTGTTATTGAGGGGTTAAATGGCTTTGGGCCACTGATCTGACACCACATTTACATACCTAGTGATGCCACACATCAAATTCAGATCACTCCAGCCTGGCCCAAACAGGTTCTGGGCATCAGAACTGGCATCAAAGTGGGCAAAACTCACTTTTCACAGATTTGAAGAAGTAACCAGTGTTTTTGAGGGGTTAAATGGCTTTGGGCCACTGATCTGACACCACATTTACATACCTAGTGATGCCACACATCAAATTCAGATCACTTTAGCCTGGCCCAAACAGGTTCTGGGCATCAGAACTGGCATCAAAGTGGGCAAAACCCACTTTTCACAGATTTGAATAAGTAACCAGTGTTTTTGAGGGGTTAAATGGCTTTGGGCCACTGACCTCACACCACATTTACATACCTAGTGATGCCACACATCAAATTCAGATCACTCCAGCCTGGCCCAAACAGGTTCTGGGCATCAGAACTGGCATCAAAGTGGGCACACAGCCAATTTTCACAGATTTGAATAAGTAACCAGTGTTTTTGAGGGGTTAAATGGCTTTGGGCCACTGATCTCACACCACATTTACATACCTAGGGATGCCCCACATAAACTCAGATCACTCCAGCCTGGCCCAAACAGGTTCTGGGCATAAGAACTGGCATCAAAGTGGGCAAATGGCCAGTTTTCACAGATTTGAATAAGTAACCAGTGTTTTTGAGGGGTTAAATGGCTTTGGGCCACTGATCTCACACCACATTTACATACCTAGTGATGCCAAACATCAAATTCAGATCACTCCAGCCTGGCCCAAACAGGTTCTGGGCATCAGAACTGGCATCAAAGTGGGCAAAACCCCAGTTTTCACAGATTTGAATAAGTAACCAGTGTTTTTGAGGGGTTAAATGGCTTTGGGCCACTGATTTCACACCACATTTACATACCTAGGGATGTCCCACATCAAAATCAGATCACTCCAGCCTGGCCCAAACAGGTTCTGGGCATCAGAACTGGCATCAAAGTGGGCAAATGGCCAGTTTTCACAGATTTGAATAAGTAACCAGTGTTTTTGAGGGGTTAAATGGCTTTGGGCCACTGATCTCACACCACATTTACATACCTAGTGATGCCACACATCAAATTCAGATCACTCCAGCCTGGCCCAAACAGGTTCTGGGCATCAGAACTGGCATCAACGTGGTAAAAATCCCAGTTTTCACAGATTTGAATAAGTAACTGGTGTTTTTGAAGGGTTAAATGGCTTTGGGCCACTGATCTGACACCACATTTACATACCTAGTGATGCCACACATCAAATTCAGATCACTTTAGCCTGGCCCAAACAGGTTCTGGGCATCAGAACTGGCATCAAAGTGGGCAAAACCCACTTTTCACAGATTTGAATAAGTAACCAGTGTTTTTGAGGGGTTAAATGGCTTTGGGCCACTGATCTGACACCACATTTACATACCTAGTGATGCCACACATCAAATTCAGATCACTCCAGCCTGGCCCAAACAGGTTCTGGGCATCAGAACTGGCATCAAAGTGGGCAAAACCCACTTTTCACAGATTTGAATAAGTAACCAGTGTTTTTGAGGGGTTAAATGGCTTTGGGCCACTGACCTCACACCACATTTACATACCTAGTGATGCCACACATAAAATTCAGATCACTCCAGCCTGTTTGGGCCAGGCTGGAGTGATCTGAATTTTATGTGTGTCATCACTAGGTATGTAAATGTGGTGTGAGATCAGTGGCCCAAAGCCATTTAACCCTTCAAAAACACCAGTTACTTATTCAAATCTGTGAAAACTGGGATTTTTACCACTTTGATGCCAGTTCTGATGCCCAGAACCTGTTTGGGCCAGGCTAAAGTGATCTGAATTTGATGTGTGGCATCACTAAGTATGTAAATGTGGTGTGAGATCAGTGGCCCAAAGCCATTTAACCCCTCAAAAACACCAGTTACTTATTCAAATCTGTGAAAAGTGGGTTTTGCCCACTTTGATGCCAGTTCTGATGCCCAGAACCTGTTTGGGCCAGGCTAAAGTGATCTGAATTTTATGTGTGTCATCACTAGGTATGTAAATGTGGTGTGAGGTCAGTGGCCCAAAGCCATTTAACCCCTCAAAAACACTGGTTACTTATTCAAATCTGTGAAAAGTGGGTTTTGCCCACTTTGATGCCAGTTCTGATGCCCAGAACCTGTTTGGGCCAGGCTAAAGTGATCTGAATTTTATGTGTGTCATCACTAGGTATGTAAATGTGGTGTGAGGTCAGTGGCCCAAAGCCATTTAACCCCTCAAAAACACTGGTTACTTATTCAAATCTGTGAAAAGTGGGTTTTGCCCACTTTGATGCCAGTTCTGATGCCCAGAACCTGTTTGGGCCAGGCTAAAGTGATCTGAATTTGATGTGTGGCATCACTAAGTATGTAAATGTGGTGTGAGATCAGTGGCCCAAAGCCATTTAACCCCTCAAAAACACCAGTTACTTATTCAAATCTGTGAAAAGTGGGTTTTGCCCACTTTGATGCCAGTTCTGATGCCCAGAACCTGTTTGGGCCAGGCTAAAGTGATCTGAATTTTATGTGTGTCATCACTAGGTATGTAAATGTGGTGTGAGGTCAGTGGCCCAAAGCCATTTAACCCCTCAAAAACACTGGTTACTTATTCAAATCTGTGAAAAGTGGGTTTTGCCCACTTTGATGCCAGTTCTGATGCCCAGAACCTGTTTGGGCCAGGCTAAAATGATCTGAATTTTATGTGTGTCATCACTAGGTATGTAAATGTGGTGTGAGGTCAGTGGCCCAAAGCCATTTAACCCCTCAAAAACACTGGTTACTTATTCAAATCTGTGAAAAGTGGGTTTTGCCCACTTTGATGCCAGTTCTGATGCCCAGAACCTGTTTGGGCCAGGCTGGAGTGATCTGAATTTGATGTGTGGCATCACTAGGTATGTAAATGTGGTGTCAGATCAGTGGCCCAAAGCCATTTAACCCCTCAAAAACACTGGTTACTTATTCAAATCTGTGAAAACTGGGGTTTTGCCCATCTTGATACCAGTTCTGATGCCCAGAACCTGTTTGGGCCAGGCTGGAGTGATCTGAATTTGATGTGTGGCATCACTAGGTATGTAAATGTGGTGTGAGGTCAGTGGCCCAAAGCCATTTAACCCTTCAAAAACACCAGTTACTTATTCAAATCTGTGAAAACTGGGATTTTTACCACATTGATGCCAGTTCTGATGCCCAGAACCTGTTTGGGCCAGGCTGGAGTGATCTGAATTTGATGTGTGGTATCACTGGGTATGTAAATGTTGTATGAGGTCAGTGGCCCAAAGCCATTTAACCCCTCAAAAACACTGGTTACTTATTCAAATCTGTGAAAACTGGGGTTTTGCCCACTTTGATGCCAGTTCTGATGCCCAGAACCTGTTTGGGCCAGGCTGGAGTGATCTGAATTTGATGTGTGGCATCACTAGGTATGTAAATGTGGTGTCAGATCAGTGGCCCAAAGCCATTTAACCCCTCAAAAACACTGGTTACTTATTCAAATCTGTGAAAAGTGGGTTTTGCCCACTTTGATGCCAGTTCTGATGCCCAGAACCTGTTTGGGCCAGGCTAAAGTGATCTGAATTTGATGTGTGGCATCACTAGGTATGTAAATGTGGTGTGAGATCAGTGGCCCAAAGCCATTTAACCCCTCAAAAACACTGGTTACTTATTCAAATCTGTGAAAACTGGGTTTTTGCCCACTTTGATGCCAGTTCTGATGCCCAGAACCTGTTTGGGCCAGGCTGAAGTGATCTGAATTTGATGTGTGGCATCACTAGGTATGTAAATGTGGTGTGAGATCAGTGGCCCAAAGCCATTTAACCCTTCAAAAACACCAGTTACTTATTCAAATCTGTGAAAACTGGGATTTTTACCACTTTGATGCCAGTTCTGATGCCCAGATCCTGTTTGGGCCAGGCTGAAGTGATCTGAATTTTATGTGTGGCATCACTAGGTATGTAAATGTGGTGTGAGGTCAGTGGCCCAAAGCCATTTAACCCCTCAAAAACACTGGTTACTTATTCAAATCTGTGAAAACTGGGGTTTTGCCCATTTTGATGCCAGTTCTGATGCCCAGAACCTGTTTGGGCCAGGCTGGAGTGATCTGAATTTGATGTGTGGCATCACTAGGTATGTAAATGTGGTGTCAGATCAGTGGCCCAAAGCCATTTAACCCCTCAAAAACACTGGTTACTTATTCAAATCTGTGAAAAGTGGGTTTTGCCCACTTTGATGCCAGTTCTGATGCCCAGAACCTGTTTGGGCCAGGCTGGAGTGATCTGAATTTGATGTGTGGCATCACTAGGTATGTAAATGTGGTGTGAGGTCAGTGGCCCAAAGCCATTTAACCCCTCAGAAACACTGGTTACTTATTCAAATCTGTGAAAAGTGGGTTTTGCCCACTTTGATGCCAGTTCTGATGCCCAGAACCTGTTTGGGCCAGGCTGGAGTGATCTGAATTTGATGTGTGGCATCACTAGGTATGTAAATGTGGTGTGAGGTCAGTGGCCCAAAGCCATTTAACCCCTCAAAAACACTGGTTACTTATTCAAATCTGTGAAAACTGGGGTTTTGCCCACTTTGATGCCAGTTCTGATGCCCAGAACCTGTTTGGGCCAGGCTGGAGTGATCTGAATTTGATGTGTGGCATCACTAGGTATGTAAATGTGGTGTCAGATCAGTGGCCCAAAGCCATTTAACCCCTCAAAAACACTGGTTACTTATTCAAATCTGTGAAAAGTGGGTTTTTCCCACTTTGATGCCAGTTCTGATGCCCAGAACCTGTTTGGGCCAGGCTGGAGTGATCTGAATTTGATGTGTGGCATCACTAGGTATGTAAATGTGGTGTGAGATCAGTGGCCCAAAGCCATTTAACCCCTCAAAAACACTGGTTACTTATTCAAATCTGTGAAAACTGGGGTTTTGCCCACTTTGATGCCAGTTCTGATACCCAGAACCTGTTTGGGCCAGGCTAAAGTGATCTGAATTTGATGTGTGGCATCACTAGGTATGTAAATGTGGTGTGAGATTAGTGGCCCAAAGCCATTTAACCCCTCAAAAACACCAGTTACTTATTCAAATCTGTGAAAACTGGGGTTTTGCCCACTTTGATGCCAGTTCTGATGCCCAGAACCTGTTTGGGCCAGGCTAAAGTGATCTGAATTTGATGTGTGGCATCACTAGGTATGTAAATGTGGTGTGAGATCAGTGGCCCAAAGCCATTTAACCCCTCAAAAACACTGGTTACTAATTCAAATCTGTGAAAACTGGGTTTTTGCCCACTTTGATGCCAGTTCTGATGCCCAGAACCTGTTTGGGCCAGGCTAAAGTGATCTGAATTTGATGTGTGGCATCACTAGGTATGTAAATGTGGTGTGAGATCAGTGGCCCAAAGCCATTTAACTCTTCAAAAACACCAGTTACTTATTCAAATCTGTGAAAACTGGTATTTTTACCACTTTGATGCCAGTTCTGATGCCCAGAACCTGTTTGGGCCAGGCTGAAGTGATCTGAATTTGATGTGTGGCATCACTAGGTATGTAAATGTGGTGTGAGATCAGTGGCCCAAAGCCATTTAACCCCTCAAAAACACTGGTTACTTATTCAAATCTGTGAAAACTGGGGTTTTGCCCACTTTGATGCCAGTTCTGATGCAAAGAACCTGTTTGGGCCAGGCTGTAGTGATCTGAATTTGATGTGTGGCATCACTAGGTATGTAAATGTGGTGTGAGATCAGTGGCCCAAAGCCATTTAACCCCTCAAAAACACTGGTTACTTATTCAAATCTGTGAAAACTGGGGTTTTGCCCACTTTGATGCCAGTTCTGATGCCCAGAACCTGTTTGGGCCAGGCTGTAGTGATCTGAATTTGATGTGTGGCATCACTAGATATGTAAATGTGGTGTGAGATCAGTGGCCCAAAGCCATTTAACCCCTCAAAAACACCAGTTACTTATTCAAATCTGTGAAAATTGGCTGTGTGCCCACTTTGATGCCAGTTTTGATGCCCAGAACCCCTTTGGGCCAGGCTGGAGACACTTGAGTTTGATTAGAGGCATCACTAGATATGCAATTTTGGTGTTAGATCAGTGGCCCAAAGCCATTTAACCCTTTCACTAACATACTTCGGTGCCCACTTTGATGCCCATTTTTTGCCAGTTTTTTAATTTTCTCAGCTGGTTTTGAGTGTATGTATATTAGGGCTCATCAGTGCATTGTATTTTATTATTGTCATGTGTCATTTTTGTTGATAAATGCATAAAAAACTGAAAAAACTAAATTGCCGAATAAGAAACTGACGAATAAGAAACCAACTTCAGCCCCGAATAAGAAACTGGACGAATAAGAAACCAACTTCAGCATCGTCATAGTGGAGACAGTGACATGCTCTGCTCTGACACATAGTGTGCTGCATGTCACTGTCTCCACTGTGGGACTTGTTGTGCAGGTGAGAGTGTATACAGTTGGTAGTATGCAGCAGAAATCACAGAGTGGAGACAGTGACATGTATCATCCGGTCACCTGCACTACAAGTCCCATAGTGGAGACAATTAGTGACATGCAGCACACTATGTGTCAGAGCAGAGCATGTCACTGTCTCCACTCTGGAACTTGTAGTGCAGGTGACAGAGTGGAGCAGATTGGTCCCATGCAGCTGTGCTGCTGGTGGGAGTATATGATCACACTGCCGACACCGGCCGCTCTCCTGACAGCTGAGCACAGCGGGCGGGTGGACAGTGTGATCACATACTTGCGTGACAGGGGGGATTTCAGTGGAGGAAACCCCCCCTGTACTCCACACTGGAGCCCGTACCTGCCACAGCTGAATGCTGGTAAGCGTCTGCTTTCACCGCTCCACAGTAAAGTTCTCCGGCTCCTCCCCTCGATGCTGTGCTGTGACGTGCGGTAGTTACCGCCCACAGCCCTGTCAGTCACTGTGAGTGGCGCCGGCCTCCTGTGATGTACCCGTCTTGTTTGAGAGCCCGGAAATGCCGGGACGTCAGAGGATGCCGGCGGCCACAGCTCCAGGCGGTCATGTGACTGGCACTGAGCGTGCAGCATAGCGCCGCTCAGTGCCAGAAATGGAAATAGAGGCTATTGAAGAAGATGCAGACAATGGTAAGTGAAAATCATTGGGGGAAAAAAAAAAATGGGTGGACCACCCCTTTAACTTGACAAAACACACAAAGATTGGTGCTGTGTATACCAGTCTTGGGGCTTATGTCCACTTGTGTACCGTTTCTGATGTTAGAGCTTTGGAAGCGATATGCTAATGACCCTCTGCTGTATGCGTCAGCTGAAGGTCATGCGACTGTGATGCGATCTTGCGATCGCATCACAGGAGCGGAGAAGACATAGGGCGAACTTTCTCCCCATCTCCTCCGCTGTCTGTCTGTGTGTGCACCGCATTGCAGTCGCATAACGTGTGAGTGCAGTGTGATGTTGGGGGTGCGTGAGCTGAGACTCGCCGCAAAACGCAGCATGCTGCAATTGCACCGAGAGCACGATTCGTGCTGTAGAAAACTAAGCAAGAGGACACTGCCCCATAGATTAACACCGGCACTCGCACATAAAAATCGCACGTGGACATGAGCCCTTAATGATGGTGTGCAGGAGTATGATGTACCTATTCATTCAGGGATACACACCACTTAACAAATTAGGTGCATCTTATCACTGATGTGTGCCTCCATGCACACAATCCAGTTTTTCATATGTTTTTTGGTGCAGTTTTGATGTCAGAAAGTTCTCACTTTTGGGGTCCGAGCAAAGTCTATGAGAATTCAGATTTGCTGTGTGCACGTTGCAGTTTTTTTGCCTGCAGTTTATTTATCACAAACGTCTGACAAAACAACCGCAGCATGTTCTATCATCTTGCGTTTTTTCGCTTGCTTCTACTATAATAAACACATAAAAAACGCAGCAAAACAAATAAAAAACGCACTATTATTACAAGTGGGGTTTTTTGACATTTCTGGGACAAGGTGCAGTTTTGATACAGTTTTGATGTCTCAAAAGGTGCAGTTTTGTTGTGATAACAAATCTGCGTCATGCGCATGTAGCCGAGAATAGAACAACTGATACTTGCTAGGAGGCAATGAGACTATCAGTGAAGGTATAGGAAGGGTAAGAAGGCACAAGTTCCTTTACTTTTAGTCACCATTACTTGTATTTTATGGTTGACGAAAGTGTGCATTAAAATGGTGTGGCATCCAAATAGGTCATGGCTTTAAATTGAGTGTGATTTACAAACACAAACATAGAACCTGTTGTTAAAAATTTTAATCCCACTCCTGTGTATACTTATATCAGATTTCTATCTTGACTTGTCTGTGAAGCTTAAAGTACCGTGTTTCCCTGAAAATAAGACCTACCCTGAAAATAAGCCCTTTCATGATTTTACAGAGTTTTTGGAGTATGCTTGAAATATAACCCCTAATTAAAAAACAAGAAAATGGGGGGAAGCCAGCACTGCTTGTGAGTGGGATGCAATTATGATGAGATAAAAAGTGTAACATTCAGAAATTCATTCCTACTGTATCAATTCAATGAGATTTTTAGCAAATAATTGATCAATGATTTGAGCCCCCCTGCCCCGTCACGGCAAATCTCTATAAGGGGGGTCCCTACACTACAGTATATAATATACATATGTACCATGTGGTCTCGTGTGATGTGCAGGACCATATAGGAACACCACCTACCTGAGAAGTGTCAGAACCGCTCCCATGCTGCAAGGGCTGACAACTGCGAGTAGAGAGGCAGTCCAGGTGCCTGCCACTAGCACAATGTCTGAACTAGCCCCCACAGTGTCAGACCTGCAGACATGGATGAAGGGCGGAACAGCCCCAGGCAGGTGGTGCTTAAGTACTAATGCCTATGGAACAGGAGGCGGTGGCTGTGTGTGAACAGGCACCAACATGCATTTTGATGGCGACAGAAGGAATTTGCAAACCACACTGGGCATGCACGGCATAGTGGTGGTCAACCACTTGACCAGTATACAAGAAAATGGGGGGGAAGCCAGCACTGCTTGTGAGTGGGATGCAATTATGATGAGATAAAAAGTGTAACATTCACAAATTCATTCCTACTGTATCAATTCAATGAGATTTTTAGCAAATAATTGATCAATGATTTGAGCCCCCCTGCCCCGTCACGGCAAATCTCTATAAGGGGGGTCCCTACACTACAGTATATAATATACATATGTACCATGTGGTCTCGTGTGATGTGCAGGACCATATAGGAACAAAATTGCAGCATGGGAGCGGTTCTGGCACTTCTCAGGTAGGTGGTGTTCCTATATGGTCCTGCACATCACACGAGACCACATGGTACACATGTATATTATATACTGTAGTGTAGGGACCCCCCTTATAGAGATTTGCCGTGATGGGGCAGGGGGGCTCAAATCATTGATCAATTATTTGCTAAAAATCTCATTGAATTGATACAGTAGGAATGAATTTGTGAATGTTACACTTTTTATCTCGTCATAATTGCATCCCACTCATAAGCAGTGCTGGCTTCCCCCCTATTTTCTCTTAATTAAAAAACAAGCTCTAGTTACAGTCAGGGCCGACGTTAAGGGGAGTCATACGGCGCAATTTCTCAGGACCTCCACTCTCTTAGGCGCCCTAGCGTTTGTATTTTGAAGTTAAGATTGTTTAAGGACCTTTGGTGACTTCACAGTCATGTGACTATGTTGTCACCAAAGGTCATTTAATTGCAGGAGTCTAAATTAACTGAACAGGAGACAGACTGGTATTTAGGACTGGCATTAGGGAGAAAGGAGAGCAAACTGGGCTCTTTCACACGGTGCCCATTTTCCTAGAGGCACTAGTCTTTATATCCTGATGATAAGACTGCTTAAGGACATTTGTGATATGACGGTCATATGACTATGTTGTCACCAAAGGTTTTTAATTGCAGGAGTCTAAAGGTGAACAGGAGACAAGCTCGTATGTATGTGCATTGTGTGTGTGTGTAGATAGATCAGTGGCGTAGCAAAGGGGGGGCGGAGGGGGCGGTCCGCCCCGGGCAGCACGTGTCAGGGGGGCGGCATTTTGGCCACTCGCCTTCAGTTCTGCTGCCCCCGGGCCGAGTTCCGGGGACCGGAGTCCTCGGCAGGAAACTGTGGCTGCTGTCCCTTTAAGGCATGCAGACCACAGCGTCCTGCTGGATTGAGCTTCATCTGTGGGCGGAGCTACCGCCCGGCATCCTGCTCAGTCCCACAGATGGAGTGCCAGCCAGTGACCCCCAGCACAGCTCTAGCCCCCTCTCCTCCGTTACCGAGTGGTAAGTGCTACCCCCCTCCCCCCTCGACCTGTATACTCCCTCCCAGCCACCCGGTTTATGGGCCCCAGTGAGCTGCATGGGCTCCTCCCCAGGAGCCGCGTGTGTCGGTGCAGGCTTAGCTCTACTACATCTGCTCTTTGCTCGGTGCAGCCTCAGCTCTGCTACATCTGCCCTGTGCTCGGTGCAGCCTCAGCTCTGCTACATCTGCCCTGTGCTTGGTGCAGCCTCAGCTCTGCTACATCTGCCCTGTGCTCAGTGCAGGCTCAGCTGTGCTACATCTGCCCTGTGCTTGGTGCAGCCTCAGCTCTGCTACATCTGCCCTGTGCTTGGTGCAGGCTCTGCTCTGCTACATCTGCCCTGTGCTCGGTGCAGGCTCAGCTCTGCTACATCTGCCCTGTGCTCGGTGCAGGCTCAGCTCTGCTACATCTGCCCTGTGCTCGGTGCGGGCTCAGCTCTGCTACATCTGCCCTGTGCTCAGTGCAGGCTCAGCTCTCCTACATCTGCCCTGTGCTCGGTGCAGGCTCAGCTCTGCTACATCTGCCCTGTGCTCGGTGCAGGCTCAGCTCTGCTACATCTGCCCTGTGCTCAGTGCAGGCTCAGCTCTGCTACATCTGCCCTGTGCTCGGTGCAGGCTCAGCTCTGCTACATCTGCCCTGTGCTCGGTGCAGGCTCAGCTCTGCTACATCTGCCCTGTGCTCGGTGCAGGCTCAGCTCTGCTACATCTGGCCTGTGCTCGGTGCAGGCTCAGCTCTGCTACATCTGCCCTGTGCTTGGTGCAGCCTCAGCTCTGCTACATCTGCCCTGTGCTTGGTGCAGCCTCAGCTCTGCTACATCTGCCCTGTGCTTGGTGCAGGCTCAGCTCCTCTACATCTGCCCTGTGCTTGGTGCAGGCTCAGCTCTGCTACATCTGCCCTGTACTTGGTGCAGCCTCAGCTCTGCAGCAGCCACTTGTGTGGGCCCCCAAAAGCCGCGTGTGTGTCTATATGTGCAGCAGAGTTGTGTGTGTGTGTGTGTATGTATGTATGCAGTAGAGCTGTGTCTGTCTGTATGTAGCAGAGTTGTGTGTGTATGCATGTATGCAGCAGCTACAGAGTTGTGTGTGTATATATGCATGTATGCAGCAGCTACAGAGCTGTGTGTCTGTATGCATGTATGCAGCAGCTACAGAGTTGTGTGTGTCTTTATGCATGTATGCAGCAGCTACAGAGTTGTGTGTGTCTGTATGCATGCATGTATGCAGCAGCTACAGAGTTGTGTGTGTATGTATGCATGCATGTATGCAGCAGCTACAGAGTTGTGTATGTCTGTATGCAGCAGAGTTGTGTGTGTCTGTCTGTATGTATGCTGTAGAGTTGTGTCTGTCTGTATCTATGCTGCAGAGTTGTGTCTGTCTATGTATGCTGCAGAGTTGTGTGTCTGTATGTATGCAGTAGGGCTGTGTCTGTATGTACGCAGTAGAGCTGTGTGTGTCTGTATGTATGCAGTAGAGCTGTGTGTGTCTGTATGTATGCAGTAGAGCTGTGTGTCTGTATGTATGCAGTAGAGCTGTGTGTGTCTGTATGTATGCAGTAGAGCTGTGTGTCTGTATGTATGCAGCAGAGCTGTGTGTGTCTGTATGTATGCAGCAGAGTTGTGTGTTTGTATGTATGCACCAGAGCTGTGTGTGTCTGTATGTATGCAGAAGAGCTGTGTGTGTCTGTATGTATGCAGCAGAGCTGTGTGTGTGTGTGTGTGTCTATGTATGCAGCAGAGCTGTGTGTGTCTGTATGCAGCAGAGCTGTCTGTATGTATGCAGAAGAGCTATGTGTGTCTGTATGTATGCAGCAGAGCTGTGTGTGTGTCTGTATGTATGCAGCAGAGCTGTGTGTGTCTGTATGTATGCAGCAGAGTTGTGTGTGTGTCTGTATGTATGCAGCAGAGTTGTGTGTGTGTCTGTATGTATGCAGCAGAGTTGTGTGTGTCTGTATGTATGCAGCAGAGCTGTGTGTGTCTGTATGTATGCAACAGAGCTGTGTGTGTCTGTATGTATGCAGCAGAGCTGTGTGTGTGTCTGTATGTATGCAGCACAGTTGTGTGTCTGTCTATGTATGCAGTAGGGCTGTGTGTGTCTGTATGTATGCAGCAGAGTTGTGTCTGTATGTATGCAGCAGAGCTGTGTGTGTGTCTGTATGTATGCAGCAGAGTTGTGTGTCTGTCTATGTATGCAGTAGGGCTGTGTGTGTCTGTATGTATGCAGCAGAGTTGTGTCTGTCTGTATGCAGCCGAGCTGTGTGTGTCTGTATGTATGTATGCAGCAGAGCTGTGTGTGTTGTATGTATGTATGCAGCAGAGCTGTGTGTGTGTGTGTGTGTGTATAAGGCCTCTTTCACATGTCAGTATTTTGCATCAGTGTTTCGTCAGTGTGTCATCAGTATTTGGATGCCAAAACCAGGAGTGGAACTTACTAGAACAACTATAATTGAAAGACTGACACGTGTTCTGTGTTTTGGAGACATTCCTGGTTTTGGCATCCAAATACTGATGACACACTGATGAAACACTGATGCAAAATACTGACGTGTGAAAGAGGCCTAATAGGCATACATGTGTGTAAAAAGGTGAAAGTCTAGGACTAATAGCAGCAGTCTACAATTAGATCTTTGATTGTAGTTCCATGAAAAATAAATATTTTGATGGTTTTCCGGATTTTTGAAAGTTTCTGGATTATTGACGGCCAACGGAAAGGGGGGGATGCGGAGGGGGGGGGGCGGCAAATTTGACGACCGCCCCGGGTGGCAAAAGCAGTAGCTACGCCATTGAGATAGATAGATAGACAGACATGTTACACACAGGGTTTAGAGAGTAATGTGGATGTTCCAGAATGCGATATGATTATATTTGAATAAATGTTGATTTTTTTTTGTTGTTTAAGAATACATGTGTATTGTTGGTCATGGAAAAAAAAATAAGACATCCTGTGAAAATGAGCCCTAATCCATCTTTCAGAGCAAAAAAAATATAAAACCCTGTCATGTTTTAAAAAACACGGTACTTATAGGGCTTTCATATTCCTTTTTCATTCATTTAGGACCTCATGTGTATTGAATGTAAAAAATCTTTGTATGAACGTACACTAAATACTGTAGTACGATGACACCAGAGAATAATGTTAGTTGCGTTTTGCAAACTTGTAATCCTAATTCCCCAAAAATCAAATAACATTAGACATGATTATAGATGTAATAGAGCTGACTTTGCCACATTATCTTAACCCAATGTTATACTGATGTACAAGCTAATAGATATATTCAGCATTGCTATACCTGTTTTGTAAGTAAAAAAAATAGATTTCCTGAGCATCTTATGCTTCAGCTTTAAACTGAGCATTTAGAAATGTGTAGATCTCTGCACCAAGATGTAAATCTACATTTGTGATAATATCCATACAGTCGTTCATATCTATTATTCATATTCATTGTATCTGGAATGCAAGGCAGTTAGAGATCTGTTCTACTGTACCTGGTCATTTTCCCCTCATGTATTTCTTAGCTTAGCTGCTGTGTTTTCTGAAGTGGTTTACTTCTCCTCTTACATGCCGGAAGTTCCCTACTGTATTATGCGATACGGGAATGAGAAAGAGCATCCCTTTCTCCTTGGCAGTAACGTCATGCTGCTTGGCAACACTTCTGTCTTATCTCATGTCTTAAAGTGCAAGACAGTGGCACAGGAGGATGAACTTGCTAGTGAGTTATTCTTGTCTGAAACTTATGCTTAAAGGGTGCATTACACGGTGCGATATTGCTAACGATATATCGTCGGGGTCACGTCGTTAGTGACGCACATCCGGCGTCGTTAGCGACATCGCAGCGTGTAACACCTAGGAGCGACGATCAACGATTGCAAAAACGTCAAAAATCGTTGATTGTTGACACGTCGCTCCTTTTCATAATATAGTTAGTTGTGCATGCCGCTGGTTGTTCGTCGTTCATGCGGCATCAAATATCGCTATGTGTGACACCGCAGGAACGACGCACATCTCCTTACCTGCGTCCACCGGCAATGAGGAAGGAAGGAGGTGGGCGGGATATTCCACCCGCTCATCCCCGCCCCTCCGCTTCTATTGGACGGCTGCCGTGTGACGTCGCTGTGACGCCGCACAAACCGCCCCCTTAGAAAGGAGGCGGTATGCCGGCCACAGCGACGTCGCAGGGAAGGTAAGTATAGTGTGACGGGTGTAAGTGATGGTGTCCACCACGGGCAGAGATTTGCCTGTCACGCACAACCGACGGGGGCGGGTACGCTCGCCAGCGTTATCGATAGCGATATTGCAGCGTGTAAAGTACCCTTAACTCCGAGAAACTACAATTGTTATTTAACAGCCTAATTGCACTTCCATTACATAGACACCGCAACAGAATAGTGCAAGGTAAATCAATGTAAACATACGTCATTAAAGCATAATGAAAAATATTATTCGTCACAACAATTTCATAAAATATGAAGAATTAAACAATACACAATGACAGGAATCAGACAAACTAGATGGAATACCTAGAGGGAATGTGTTTGCAAGATGTTCACATACCAAAGATGGCACTAGTGGACAAACAATGCCCTTGTCAGTGGAAAGGGGCACCTGTAGCAGGCGTAAGTTCAGGAGTAGAGCTGAGTTTTTTCATTCAATTTTGCTTAATTTGACAAACCTTTTCTTAAAAAAAGTTTGATTCATGGTGAATCGAAAGAACTGCAAAGTCCCAGAAAATTATTTGTGTGATTTCCTCGCACCCTAAACAACTTAACTGCAGTGCTGATACGCACAAACACTCTATCTGTATAATGTCTTCTGTATTGTTATGTCTTTCTATGTCTATGGCAAAGCGGCGACATCTTTACACTAGCTTGCGTTCTCACAAAACAGATGCTGCATTCCCTGCTTCTGCTTTTATACTGGCAATGATAGCTCCTCATTATTGGCTGTACTATATTGTATGCTATACGAGGGGCTGCTGATAAGTCTTTGACTTTGTGATCTTTTTTGTTTCTATGATAACGAATGTTACATCACATGAAAGCATTATGTATCTAATATATGTTTTCAAACTTTTGTGTTTGTTGCTTATGGCAACAGTGTTCTACGCACGCGGGAAAACAAAATGGCAGAGTCTAATGTGATATGCACAGCACTGAAAGCAGAGGAGTGATAAAATTCTTGTTTCTGCAAGGAAAGTCTGCAAAGGATATTCATGGTGATATGTCACAGACATTGGGGGATCAGTGCCCTTCATATTCCACAGTTAAGAACTGGTTTGCTAAATTTAAAATGGAGCACTTCAGCACCAATGATGAGGAACGTCCTGGACGACAGAGTGGTTGTTGTTCCGGAGATTGCAGATGCTGTGCACAACCTCATACTGGAGAATTGACGAATTTCAGCTAAAGCAATAGCAGACACCATGTGAATTTCCCGTGAACGTGTTTGTGTCATTATCCAGTTACAAGAGAAAAAGTTTGAGTACCGTGTAAGCCAGTTGAAAAATGATTGATTGCTCTCAGTGAGAGAAACAAAAATATAGTTTTGTAGTTGTGATACCTTTTAATGGCTAACTAAAATAAAATAAAAATGTGTTAAAAAGCAAAAGCAAGCTTTCGAGACATCTCAGGTCCCTTCATCAGGCATGGTATGACAAAATATCTGAAAAAACAAAAATATATACACAAACAGATGTGCCGTCCCCGTGCCAGCAGCCGCCGCTGCTCGGGCCCGGTCCTTCCGGTGGTTGGCTCGAGGGTCTCCGGACCCGGGAGTCTCGCGGACACGGCGAATAAAAAAGGGGGGCGTAGATGTACGAGCTAGGCCGTATTAAGTTCGTGACGCCACCCATGGTGTGCGGTGAGATGGGATACCACCGCTGCTGTTATGGGGCACCCGGGGGAGATGTTGTGCAGCAAGTTGTTAACCTCTCCGTTGGCAGGGATGGTGGCCCCGGGACCCGGCGTGCAGGGGATAGCGACCACAGGGAGTGTTGGTGTACTCACTGTTAATAAACCACACAAGTCTCTGGAAAACCAACGTGATGGTGGCTGGTGCGGCGGCCGGTTGCATTCAGGTCCCCCACCCGGCTGGTGGTCTCCATCCTTTTTCCTCTGCACTGTTTGTGTAAAGTGGACTTTCCTAGTGTGAAACTCAGGAGTCCACTCCCGGCTGGATGTGGCCAAAGGAGCCGTGCCCGCAAACGCTGGCCCGTGGGATCTATAGGCCCTGGCGGTGACCTCTTATCACTATCAGTGGGCTGTTGTCTTCTATGAGGGACTTTGGGTGGGACAGGACCTCTAGTCCTGGCCTCAATCGGTGATTTTAACAGTTCTGCTTGGTTCCGGTCCTGGCTTCAGGGTCCGAATACCCCCCTTTGTGCTATGGTTTCCGGGTCGGTTCCCCGTGTCCGTACCGGCGGGCTACAACCCTGTCCCGGTCCACCTCGGTTCTGCAGAGCCTTCTTCCCGTCTCCTGCTGATGGAGACCACCCTGTGCCTCCTAGCCGGTGGCACCAGGGCTCCAACCCTGGTACCGTTCCACTTGAACTTTCCTGCTGAAGCTACACTTAGCTCCAGCCCACACTCCTCTCCACACTGAACTTGACTTGACTCCACTCCTTAATTGCTTGCTTTCCCGCCCCAGGCTGTCTAGACCCCTGGGTGGGTGGGTCCCAACCGCCTGGTCACGCCCACTGGTGTGTCTACCTTTCCCTAAGGGGGGGGTGACTAGGGTTTTCTGGTTGGCTGTGTGTTTCCTAGTGAGGGAACGGTGTAATGCGGGGACCTATTTGTGACTACCTGGTTTTGCCAGGGCGTCACACTCCCCCTTGGTTAAATACAGACCATCCGCGGGCTGTCCGACCACCATTTATTGAACTGGAAAAGATAAAAAGATGAACAGTTTACAAGTATAATAACATATTTACAAATAAGTATATTTTGTTTTCTTCCCTTATGGGAGGCATGTTACTTTAACGTTGCACATATAAAACCGGGACGGGACGGACTGGGTCATTCTCAATTCACCCACCCAAAACAATCTAGCCCTGATGCCACCACTAAAACACAGGTTGGCACCCCTTGCCCAAGTCCAGGGTAGGTCCGGGTGTTGCCCAAACGGGCCGGGTAAAAAGTTCCTTACCTGGCCGTCTTTTTTCAAGGGCCCCATGTCCAGGGGACCCCTGACCCGGAGGGTAGTCACCGGTTTTGCTGGTGACAGGGCCTCGGCCGTCTCTACCGCAGGCCCATCCTGCAACCAGCCTCTCCAGAGACTGCGGCTTGGTGAGAAGGTTGGTCGGGGGCTATTTACAAAACCCAAAAGTTTATGGGCTGGCTTGCAAGTTCTAAGCCATTGTCTGTGTTTTTAACTAAAATTCGGGAACTGTAACGGGATCAACAGACGGTCCTAATGGGGACTTTGCAGGGGAGGTAGCAGGGAACTGCTACCACTGCTGCATGGGGCCGTATGGCTCACTTCGCCCCCGGGGATCAGCATTCCGACTTTGGACTTCCATCGGGAACGGAGGTGGTATAGCAGGTGATGCCGCTGCTCCCGGGTGCACTCTCCCATCACATAGGAAACAGGCTCCAGCTTCGGGCAGGTCAACGAGGTCGAGATGGTCTGGGTACCTTTCTCCCGATGCGACACTGTGCGGGTAGCTCGGCTCTCACGGCCTCACACCACGGCAACCATCCTCCGGACCTCCGCTTTCCACTCCAGCACCTGTTGCAGTGACTGCGACCGCACCCGAACACAGAATCTCGCCAGGTTCCGCTCCAGCCAGGCAGCGGTTCCTATCGGCAAGCGACCTGACTCATGTTCCTTCGCGGAGCTCGCCACTCCGCCTCAGGGTGCCGCCGCTCCAGCGGTCGGCGCGGGGCCGGCATCAGGTTTTGGAGCGGACATCTTCCCACTGCTCCCTCTTAGTCTTTTGCCGGCACTTCTTTCTGTTAGTTTCACCACGTTGGATGAGGAGCATGTGAATGCCCCAGGAATCTTATAGTCCTGCTATGTGTTAGGGATCTGTATCCGGTGTTTGATCTCTACATGAGTGCAGGTTTGAAGCTCTTTACATTGCTGGGATACGTTCCTCTTGGTGTTTTTGAGGACATAGAACTCCGGATCATGATGCTCTTTAAATTAGGAGGTTGCCTGTAGCATAGCAATGGAGGAGCTTTCAATATTGTTTTTAACCGGTTATCCTTGTGTAGAATGTGGACAGGACACAACATAAACTTCAGGGCACAACATAAACCACATGAAAGACGTCATATTAAAAGGCAACTTCAGATCACAAAATCATCGAAGGGTCTGGGAGTACAAATTCATTAAAATGTTTAACTCTGTGGACCCAGGACTCAACCTGTCAGGAGGATTCATGACTCACTACAAAATCTGATGAGTCTGTTCCAGAGACTGCTAGGGCACCATGCCTCTGATCCTACATGG
Source organism: Anomaloglossus baeobatrachus (assembly GCF_048569485.1). Lineage (NCBI taxonomy): Eukaryota > Metazoa > Chordata > Amphibia > Anura > Aromobatidae > Anomaloglossus > Anomaloglossus baeobatrachus. Next base: position 549,287,227 of record NC_134355.1, on the reverse strand, counting down.
ATATTGGGACAATAAAGCTTTCACACCACTAATCAAAGCTAATTAAGGATTCACTCTCTAAGTTCAGTGTTTGTTTATTTAAATGTCCTTTTATTATGCCATCCCTCTGCTCTGTTTGTGTATATATTTTTGTTTCTTCAGATATTTTGTCATACCATGCCTGATGAAGGGACCTGAGATGTCTCGAAAGCTTGCTTTGTAACACCATTTTATTTTATTTTAGTTAGCCATTAAAAGGTATCACAACTACAAAATTATATTTTTGTTTCTCTCACTGAGAGCAATCAATCATTTGTAATTCTCCATGAACATTTGGACATGAGGAAACTATCTGCAAAGTAGGTCCCCATATGTTTGACAACAGATCAGAGAAGCATGCGAGTGAAAACTTCCCGGTCCATTTGTCAGCGTTTCTGAACTGATAAAAACATCCTGGATGGACTGGTCACTATGGATGAGACCTGTATTTATTTGTATGACCCTGAAAACAAGAAGCAGTCAAAAGAGTGGAGGCACAGTGGTTCTCCTTGTCCAGAGAAGTTCAGGGTGCAAAAATCAGCCACTAAGGTGATGGCGTTTATGTTCTGCGATCAGGCGGGCATGCTGCTAGTGGTTCTATAATCAATGCAAGGTATTACATTGAACTTTTGGACCAATTGAAGGCAGCTCTGAAGGCCAAAAGGCGCAGTAAGCTGTCCAAAGGAATCTTTGCAAGACAATGCCTCCTCTCACACTGCACAAGTGACCACTGCAAAACTGGCAGAGGTGGGCTTCCAGCTGGTTGATCACCCAACTTATTCACCAGATCTAGCTCCCTCCAACTATCATCTGTTTCCAAACCTAAAGAAACACCTCAAGGGTACCAAATTTCACACCATTTCTGATGCCATGGCTGCTACAGATGCCTGGTTTGAGACACAACTGAAATCCTTCTTTTTTATAGGCTTACAGAACTTGGAATACTGATGTAAGAAGTGTGTTGACATCAGTGGAGATTATGTGGAATAAATGTAAAGTTTCATCATCCTATCGCGTTTCTTTCTGGGTAAAGCCAAAGACTTATTAGCAGCCCCTCGTACCATAGGCCCAGCCACAGCCTAGTTTTCTCTAGCTGATCCCATCTCCTGCTATATGTAAAATGGTCATGTTCATTTTAGGAGATTTGGGAAATTGTTCAAATTCACTGAGTTCAGCGAATTCTTTAAATTTGAACATCAAAATCAATAAATGTATATGGTGCTAAAACATTGGAAATATGACTTACAGTAAATCCTCTAAATATATCTATCTTCTGTTATGCCACCCACTATCAAAATCACCTAATAATTCACCTTGCAAAGAATATAGACAGTGAATATTGGAATGTGAATACACATTATGAAGTCATGTCCTTTGTCTGCACACTCGTCCTGGTTGTTTCAGGTGTTTTTAATTTTCCTTTTGCAGGTTCTATTCTAGCCCATATTCAGTTTGTACAAGACAGGCATAGCAATTAGAGTAGGACCCAGATGAGAGTTACACCTTGACGTTGGTATCTGGGCACAAGTAAATTTGGCCACGTTTATTTGTTAACTGTTAAGTAACTCATATTTTTTTTTTTATGTTTTCTTGTCAGTAATGCATATTCACATTCCAATATTCACCATCTACATTCTTGGTTTTTCTCCTTCCCTTTACTTGAGTGCAACTGCTATTTTTGGATATTCTATGTAATGTTCAGTATGCACCAGTTCAGCCTATGAGATTAGGAAGTGCAGGCTATTTTTTCTTGTTTTCACCTTCCTGACTGACAAGGCCAAACTTTACAATTCTGACGAGTATCACTATATGAGGTACTAACTCTGGAAAGCTTCAATATTTCCCAGTGATACTGAGAATGTTTTTTGTAACACATTGCACCATTAGTGGTAAATTTTGGTCAATATGATTCGCGTTTATCTATGAAAACATCAAAACTTTTATAAAAATTTGAAAATTTGCAATATTCAAACTTTTAGTTTTTATGCCCTTATGATAGTTTTATAACACACAAAAAAAATCACTAATAAATAATATTTGTCACAAATCTACTTTAGATAAGAACCATTTTTTAAACACAATTTTCATTGTTAGGAAGTTAGAAAGGCTGAAAGTTTTTCAGCTATTTCTTATTTTTCCAACAAAATTTACAAAACCTATTTTTTTTAGGGTCCACATCACATTTGAAGTGACTTTGAGGGTCCAATGTAACAGAAAATGCCCAATAGTGACACCATTTTAAAAACTGAACCCTTCAAAGTGCTCAAAACCACATTCAAAAAGTTTATGAACCCGTTAGGAACTTCACAAGAATTAAAACAATGTAGAAGGAAAAATAAAAATGTTATTTTTTTTCCCACAAAATTATTAATTTAGACCTATATTTTTCTCTTTCCCAAGGGTAATAGGGGATAATAGACAGTGCAATTTTTTGTTCAATTTGTCCTCAGTTCACTGATAGAAGGGCTCGGAAGGGAAGGAGCGCAAAATTGGCTGGAATAGATAGCAGATGTCATGTCATGTTTGCAGCTCTCCTGACATGCCAAAACAGCAAAAAATCCCAACAGGTAAACCAATTCTGGAAACTACACCTCTCAAGGAATTCATCAAGAAATGAAGTGAGCAATATTTCTGGCATAATATTTTTCCAGTAAAATGTTGTTTAGGTCCCAAAGTTTGAATCCCAAAAGGGTAATAGGAGAAAACCCCCTAAACCCTAAATGTCGCAATTGATATCTATTACAGTATTTAGGGGATTGGGAGAGGGATCGCCCTGCCTCTCCACTCCGATCGGTGCCACCACGATGTAATCGCGAGGGCTTGATCGTTGCCATTGTGAACCAAGGTGCATTGTTAGTGAACACGATAAAAAATTATAAATAAAAAACATAAAAAAACTATGTCTTTTTTATCATACAGCTGACCAAAAAGTGGAATAAAACGCAATTAAAAAGTCATATACTGTATAGATAACAATGGTACTGCTGAAAACATCATCTTGTCCTGCAAAAAGCAAGCTGCCATACAGCTTCATCAGCAAAAGAATAAAAAAAGCTATAGCTCTCATCATACAGCAATGCAAAAACTATTTTTTTTTCTATAAAATAGTTTTTATGGTGTAAAAGCGGCAAAACATTAAAAAAAAACCTACATACATATGTATAGTTGTAGGTGTAATTGTACAAACCTAAAGAATTAAGCTGTCTTATCACTTTTATGACACAGTGAACACTGTAAAAAATAAAACAAAAAGATTCTTGAATTGGTCTTTCTTCATAGAAAGAAATCAAAAAATACTATGTGACCCAAAATAGCACCAATAAAAACTCCTCCTCCTACTTCATCCCACAAAAATCAAACCCTCACATGTCCCTGTCGGCAGAAAAAAAAACTATAGCTTTCAAAATTCGGTGCTGAAAAAGCACCATAATTAAACTTTGAGCCAGACATATCCTTACACACACTACAGTGTACTTGGCATGACAAGGACTTATTTGCAATTTTTAATTCTGGAACATTCATTGCATTTAAATTCATGGGTGTTTTTCAGAGACTAAATCGTCACTACATCTGTAGATGAACTCCCAGAGGGGTATAATTTCCAAAGTTTGGTAACTTGTAGGGATTTCTATTGTTCTGACACTTAGGGGCTCTGCAAATGGAGTCCACGAACTACTCTGAGCTCCAAAAATCAATTGGCCATAGTTCCCTCCCGAGCCCTGCTGTGTGGCCAAACAGTACTGTACAATCACATGTGGGATATTTTCACGTTTACGAGAAATTGTGTGACACATTATTGGGGCTTTTTTTTTTTTACCCATTCCCCTTCTGATAATTAGAACACAACATTTTAGTAGTAAAAATTTAATTATTTTTTCTTCACCGCCACTAGTATATCATTTTGTGACCTGTAGTGTTAAAATGCTCACTCCACCTGTAGATGAATTTATTGAGGGGTAGAATTTGTAAAATGGGGTCACTTGTGGGGAATTTCTGCTGTTCTAGCAGACATGGCACCCCCAAACCATTCCAACTAAATCTGAACTGAAATTTGCCCCCCCCCCCCCCCTTGCCTTCTTCACTTTGCCAGTACCCCATATATGGTTGAAAAATAATTTTGAGTCATTTTGCAAGCTCAGGAGAAATTGCACAACAAATTGTACAATGCATTATCTCCTTTTACCCTAGTGAAATTTTTTATTGCTAAAATTTTAATTATTCATTTTCACGACTCAACAATATAAAATTTTATGAAGCAACTAGGGGTTCAAGGTGTTCACCAAACATTTCGATAAATTCCACCAGGGATCTAGTTTCAAAAATTGGGTGAGTTCTGGAGGAGCTCCACTACTTAAGCCCGCTTTACACGCTTCAATATATCTCACAATCCGTCGTTGGGGTCAAGTTGTAAGTGACGCACATCCGGCATCGTTTGTGAGGTATCTGCGTGTGACATCTACGTGCGATCAGGATTGAACGCAAAACCGTTGATCGCAAACACATCGTATCTTTGTCTAGAATTGAGCGTTTTGTTGCACGAACCTAGTCAATTGTAACGTGTGACATCCCTCATACGATTTTGGTGTCTGATGCTATGTGTGCAGGTGTGCGCTCTGCACCGCAGCTTAAAAAAGGTCCGCTTCAGAGCGCAGCTGAAAAGCTGCGTTCTGAAGCGCCTCACAATGTCTGTCATTCACTAATCTCTGTCAGTCGGTCACTATCTCTGTCCCTCACTCTCTGTCCATGTCAGTCTATCCCCCTCTCTCATATACTCACCAATCCCCGATCCCCGGCGCTGCACGGCATTCACACTGCTCCGGCGGCTTTTACTATTTTGAAAAAGCCGGCCACCCATTAAACAATCTCGTATTCCCTGCTATCCCCGCCCACCGGCGCCTATGATTGGTTACAGTGAGACACGCCCCCACGCTGAGTGACAGGTGTTACACTGCACCCAATCACAGCAGCCGGTGGGCGTGTCTATACTGTGTAGTGAAATAAATAATTAAATAATTTAAAAAAACGGCGTGCGGTCCTCCCCAATTTTAAAACCAGCCAGATAAAGCCATACGGCTGAAGGCTGGTATTCTCAGGATGGGGAGCTCCACGTTATGGGGAGCCCCCCAGCCTAACAATATCAGCCAACAGCCGCCCAGAATTGCCGCATACATTAGATGCGACAGTTCTGGGACTGTACCCGGCTCTTCCCGATTTGCCCTGGTGCATTGGCAAATCGGGGTAATAAGGAGTTATTGGCACCCCATAGCTGCCAATAAGTCCTAGATTAATCATGTCAGGCGTCTATGAGACACCCTCCATGATTAATCTGTAAATTACAGTAAATAAACACACACACCCGAAAAAATCATTCAAAAATAAAAGATTTGGGGTGCAAGCAACATTTTTGTGGCAAAATTATTTTTTTAATTTTTTCAACTCAATGTTATAAAATTTTGTGAGGTACGTGGGGGTTTAAGGTGCTCACCAACATCAAGAGAACTTCCTAAAGGGGTCTAGTTTCCAAAATGAGGTCACTTGTGGGGCAGGTCCACTGTTTAAACACATCAGGAGCTCTCCAAACGCAACGTAGCATCTGCTCTCTAATCCAGACAATTTTGCATTTTAAAATTCAAATGGCGCTTCTTCCCTTCGATCCCTGGTGTGTGCCCAAACATTATAGTAGTACTTATTTCACAACAAATTATACAGCCTAATTTCTTTTGTTACCCTTTTGAAAAGGCAAAGTTTGGGGCTAAAGTAACATTTGTGGGAAATAGGAACATTTTCATTTTTTCTTTTCCCACTGCTTTAGTTCCTGTGAAGCACCTAAAGGGTTAATAAACTTTCTTGGATGTGGTTTTGAGTAGTTTCAGGTGTGTCTTTTGTAGCTTGGTATCAATTTTGGGTATTTTCTGTTACTTAAACCTTTCAAAGTCACTTCAATTGTGATGTGATACGTAAAGAAGGGAATTTTGTTTACTTACCGTAAATTCCTTTTCTTCTAGCTCCAATTGGGAGACCCAGACAATTGGGTGTATAGCTACTGCCTCCGGAGGCCACACAAAGCACTACACTAAAAAGTGTAAGGCCCCTCCCCTTCTGGCTATACACCCCCCCGTGGGATCACGGGCTCCTCAGTTTTAGTGCAAAAGCAAGAAGGAGGAAAGCCAATAACTGTTTTAAAGACAAATTCAATCCGAGGAACAACATCGGAGAACTGAACTCTTCAACATGAACAACATGTGCACCCGAAAAAACACAATCCCTAAGAAAACAGGGCGGGTGCTGGGTCTCCCAATTGGAGCTAGAAGAAAAGGAATTTACGGTAAGTAAACAAAATTCCCTTCTTCTTTGTCGCTCCTAATTGGGAGACCCAGACAATTGGGACGTCCAAAAGCAGTCCCTGGGTGGGTAAAAGAATACCTCGTGATAGGGCCGTCAAACAGCCCTTTCCTACAGGTGGGCCACCGCCGCCTGAAGGACTTGTCTACCTAGGCTGGCATCCGCCGAAGCGTAGGTATGCACCTGATAATGCTTGGTAAAAGTGTGCAGACTCGACCAGGTAGCCGCCTGGCACACCTGCTGAGCCGTAGCCTGGTGCCGTAATGCCCAGGACGCACCCACGGCTCTGGTAGAATGGGCCTTCAGTCCTGATGGAATCGGAAGCCCAGCAGAACGGTAGGTGTGAAGAATTGGTTCCTTGATCCACCGCGCCAGGGTGGATTTGGAAGCTTGCGACCCCTTACGCTGACCAGCGACAAGGATAAAGAGTGCATCCGAGCGGCGCAGGGGCGCCGTGCGGGAAATGTAGATCCTGAGTGCTCTCACCAGATCCAATAAATGCAAACCTTTTTCAAATTGGTGAACTGGATGCGGACACAAAGACGGTAAAGTGATATCCTGGTTGAGATGAAAGGAGGATACCACCTTAGGAAGAAATTCTGGAATTGGACACAGAACTACCTTGTCCTGGTGAAATACTAGGAAGGGAGATCTGCATGATAACGCCGCCAGCTCGGACACTCTCCGAAGAGACGTGACCGCCACTAGAAAGGCCACTTTCTGTGAAAGACGAGAAAGGGAAACATCCTTCAAAGGCTCGAAAGGCGGCTTCTGGAGAGCAATTAGGACCTTGTTCAGATCCCAGGGCTCCAACGGCCGCTTGTAAGGGGGGACGATATGACAAACCCCTTGCAGGAACGTGCGTACCTGAGGAAGTCGCGCTAGGCGCTTCTGAAAAAATACGGATAGCGCGGAGACTTGACCTTTAAGGGAGCCGAGCGACAAACCTTTTTCCAACCCAGACTGCAGGAAGGAAAGAAAAATAGGCAATGCAAATGGCCAGGGAGAAACTCCCTGAGCAGAGCACCAAGATAAGAATATCTTCCACGTCCTGTGGTAGATCTTGGCGGAGGATGGTTTCCTAGCCTGTCTCATGGTGGCAACCACTTCATGAGATAAACCTGAGGCCGCTAGGATCCAGGACTCAATGGCCACACAGTCAGGTTCAGGGCCGCAGAATTCAGATGGAAAAACGGCCCTTGAGACAGCAAGTCTGGACGGTCTGGCAGAGCCCACGGTTGGCCTACTGTGAGGTGCCACAGATCCGGGTACCACGACCTCCTTGGCCAGTCTGGAGCGACGAGGATGGCGCGGCGGCAGTCGGCCCTGATCTTGCGCAGCACCCTGGGCAACAACGCCAGAGGTGGGAACACATAAGGTAGCCTGAACTGCGACCAATCCTGAACTAGGGCGTCTGCCGCCAGAGCTCGGTAATCGTGGGATCGCGCCATGAAAACCGGGACCTTGTTGTTGTGCCGTGACGCCATCAGGTCGACGTCCGGCATCCCCCAGCGGCGACAGATCTCCTGAAACACGTCCGGGTGAAGGGACCATTCCCCTGCGTCCATGCCCTGGCGACTGAGAAAGTCTGCTTCCCAGTTTTCCACGCCTGGTATGTGAACTGCGGATATGGTGGATGCCGTGTCTTCCACCCACGTCAGAATCCGCCGGACTTCCTGGAAGGCCTGCCGACTGCGTGTTCCCCCTTGGTGGTTGATGTATGCCACCGCTGTGGAGTTGTCCGACTGAATTCGGATCTGCTTGCCTGCTAGCCACTGCTGGAAGGCTTGTAGGGCAAGATAGACTGCTCTGATTTCCAGAACATTGATTTGAAGGGTGGACTCTTTCCGAGTCCACGTACCGTGAGCCCTGTGGTGGAGAAACACTGCTCCCCACCCTGACAGGCTCGCGTCTGTCGTGACCACCGCCCAGGATGGGGGTAGGAACGACTTTCCTTTCGACAATGAGGTGGGAAGAAGCCACCACCGGAGAGAGTCCTTGGCTGTCTGAGAGAGGGAGACATCCCTGTCGAGGGATGTCGACTTCCCGTCCCATTGGCGGAGAATGTCCCATTGAAGTGGACGCAGATGAAACTGCGCGAAAGGAACTGCTTCCATTGCTGCTACCATCTTCCCTTGCACGGCTAGCGCGGAAGTCCCCGGCGCACCACAAGTCCCAGCCGCGTCGCAGTGAAAACTGACCCCAGCGGCCGGCGCGGCCGTTCGTACTAAGTCTACTCACTCAGCAGCGCTGTAGTGAGGAATGGCACAAGCGCAGCAGCGCTGATGTCCCCGGCGCACTAACACGCCCAGCATGCTGCGGTGTGCGCGCAGTATGCCCGGGGACACAGAGTACCTTAACGAAGCAGGGCCCTGTCCCTGACGATACTCAGCTCCATATCCAGCCGATTCTCCGGGGGCTGTGGAAGGAGCACGGTCTCAGTGCCTGGAAACCGGTAAAGTCCCACTTCACCCAGAGCCCTAATGGGGATGGGGAAGGAATCAGCATGTGGGCTCCAGCCTCCGTACCCGCAATGGGTACCTCAACCTTAACAAACACCGCCGACAGAAAGTGGGGTGAGAAGGGAGCATGCTGGGGGCCCTAGAATGGGCCCTCTTTTCTTCCATCCGACATAGTCAGCAGCTGCTGCTGACTAAACAGTGGAGCTATGCGTGGATGTCTGACCTCCTTCGCACAAAGCATAAAACTGAGGAGCCCGTGATCCCACGGGGGGGTGTATAGCCAGAAGGGGAGGGGCCTTACACTTTTTAGTGTATTGCTTTGTGTGGCCTCCGGAGGCAGTAGCTATACACCCAATTGTCTGGGTCTCCCAATTAGGAGCGACAAAGAAAAATGGTTTTGTATTCAGCATTTTGTTGGAGAAATTGCTGATAAACTTTGAACACTTCTAACTTTCTAACAAAAAATAATGATGTTTCAAAAATTGCACTGATGTAAAGTAGACATGTGGGAAATGTTATTTATTAACTATTTTGTATGACATCTCTGGTTTAAGGGCATAAAAATTCAAAGTATGAAGATTGCCAAATTTTCAAAATTTTGCTACATTTTCTGATATTTTCACAAATAACAAACTATAATGTTCCAAATTTACCACAATCATTAAGTACAGTATGTCACAAAAAACCTTCTCAGAATCACTGGGATCTGTTGAAGCGTTCCAGAGTTATAACCTTTCAAAGTGTCATTAAGGTGGTTAACAGATGAAGGACCTGAGTGAGGATCTGTTTTTTTAAGGGTAGAGTTGAATGCCATTTGGTGGCAATTTGGGGTACAACACATTTTGGGTCAATTCTCATTCATCCTGTGCTTTATGCTGAGCTTTTACATTAGGGATTTCACCTACATCTCCAAAATATGTGATTGAGGTGAAATACCCTACGGATCCATTCACTAATGAGGCAGCAGAGTTACTGCAGACTCCATTTGGCCTCTGATTAGTGGTGTCAATTTTTAAAGGTGTTACAGTGACAACCGTCGCATTGGCCGCTCGCCTCGGCTCTGCCCCCCGCACGGATTGGCCACTCGGCCAGGCCCCGCCCCCCTCACGCATTGAACGCTCACCCTGGCCCCGCCCCCCGCACACATTCCCCAAACCCACACGGAGCCCCGACTCCCAGGTGACTGCTGCACCCCTGGAAGCCCACACCGGCAAGACAAAGTGGAGAAAAGCCGGTTGTGTGAAACCACTAGCTTACCCTGGCTCCCGGCACACGTGTGCCAGAGCCGGCGTAGGCTGGTAACCATGGTACACATCGGGTAACTATAGAAACTGCTTTCCTTAGTTACCCGATGTGTAACATGGTTACTAGCTTACTCCGGCTCCCAGCACATGTCAGCACTGTCGCTTTGAATAGTTACTTACCTTTTCTCCACTTTGTCGGATCCGGCGCGCTCCCGTGCACTGTGTACACTACAGTGGCTGCGCGACAAGCTCCGATCACGTGTTGTCATGTGACCGGAGCATGTGACCAGGAAGTTGCGGCGCAGCCACCGTACTGTACACAGTGTATGGCTGCTTTCAGACGTCCGTGTTTAATCAGGTACCAGTCACACGCATGGTTTTGATCATACGTGTGACATCCGTGTTTGCATGCGTGTGACAGGTACCGGAGAAAACACGGGTCTGTGAAATAAAAATATTTTTCATATTTACCTGCTTTCTCCAGCTCTGCTGCCTCCCGCTCCTGACCGCCTATCAACACACACACACACACACACACACACACTGAGCACATATACACACATAGCAGACACACATGGATACACCGAGCGCATACACACATAGCGCACATGCATGTACACACACACACACACACTCAGCACATATACACACTGAGCACACACATACTGAGCACACACACACACACTGAGCACACACACATAGCAGACAGACACACTCACACACACATACACATACACACATAGCAATCACATATGGATACGCCGAGTGCATACACACATAGCGCACATGCATGTATACACACACACTGAGCACATATACACACATAGCAGACACACATGGTTACACCGAGCGCATACACACATAGCGCACATGCATGTATACACACACACACACACTGGGCACATATACACACATAGCAGACACACATGGATACACCGAGCGCATACACACATACCGCATATGCATGTACACAAACACACACACACACTCTGCTATATACTCACCCAGCGATGCGGTCCCCGGCACTGAAGTCCCCAGTGCTGTTCCCGCTTCCAGCTCCACAGGGCACTGAATATTCAGTGAGTATAATAAGTGGCGATAAGGAGCGGGAGGCAGCAGAGCCGGAGACAGCATCGCTGGAGAGAAGTACATATAGAAAATATTTTTATTAAAAAGACCCATATTTTCTCCGGTATGTGTTACACTGATGTCACACGGATCACATCATTGTGCGATCCGTGTGACATCCGTGCTGCCGGAGATGCCTGCGTGTGTGCGTGCGGGGTCATGAAAAGTCACACGGTCCGCGTGCAAACACGGACATGTGAGGCACATCATAGAATAACATGAGTATGTGTGACATCCGTGTTAAAAACGGATGTCACACGTACCTAAAACACGGACGGCTGAAACCAGCCTACGGCAGCGCGCCGGATCCGACAAAGTGGAGAAAAGCCAGATGTGTGAAACCACTAGCTTACCCCGGCTCCCGGCACACGTGTGCCGGAGCCGGCGTAGGCTGGTAACCATGGTACACATCAGGTAACTATAGAAACCACTTTGCTTAGTTACCCAATGTGTAACATAGTTACTAGCTTACCCCGGCTCTCGGCGTACACTGTTAACCAGCGTACACATCGGATAACTATGGAAACCGCTTTCCATAGTTACCCAATGTGTACCATGGTTACTAGCTTACCCCGGCTCCCTGCCCATTCAGATCATTGTTCTCCCACTGTCAAACACGCCGATGCGTGCTGCACAGCAGGAGAACAACGAGCAAAAAATGAACCATCATTATTCAAGACTTACTGATTATATTATTATTCAATCTGCTAACCTACATACACATTTTCTAGACTACCCGATACGTTAGAATCGGGCCACCTTATAGTATATATATATATATATATATATATATATATATATTTATATATATATATACATATAAACATAAGGTAGTGAAATGGTTAGCAGTTTTATGTATTATTATTGTGATAGGATAGTGAAGAGGTCAGTAGTTGTAGAGAATTGCAATGGAAGTATGTGTCAACCACCAAGATATTACAAAGAACAAAGCAAGTGAGTGATGAAAGCGTGGAACTGGGTCACTAGAGCGTGAGAAAACAGCAGAACATGCATATTGAAACTTAGGGGCACTTTGCACACTACGACATCGCAGGTGCGATGTCGGTAGGGTCAAATTGAAAGTGACGCACATCCGGCGTCGCAGGCGATATCGTAGTGTGTAAAGCCTTTTTGATACGATTAACGAGCGCAAAATCATCGTAATCGTATCACTGGTGTAGCGTCGGTCATTTCCATAATTTGGAAATGACCGATGTTACGATGTTGTTCTTCGTTCCAGCGGCATCACACATCGCTGTGTGTGAAGCCGCAGGAGCGAGGAACATCTCCTACCTGCGTCCTGCGGCTCACGACAGCTATGCGCAAGGAAGGAGGTGGGCGGGATGTTTACGTCCCGCTCATCTCCGCCCCTCCGCTTCTATTGGCCGCCTGCCATGTGACGTCGCTATGACGCCGCACGACCCGCCCCCTTAATAAGGAGGCGGGTTGCCGGCCAGAGCGACGTTGCAGGGCAGGTGAGTGCATGTGAAGCTGGCGTAGCGATAATATTCGCTACGCCAGCTATCACCATGATATCGCAGCTGCAACGGGGCGGGGACTATCGCACTCGGCATCGCAAGCATCGGCTTGTGATGTCGTAGTGTGCAAAGTGCCCCATAGAATATATTAAATTTACTTAAAAAAATGAAAATACTTAGGGCACAAATTAGCCAATTCATGTGTGCCTATCAAACGTAGCAAGGTGACCTTTCTTTTTTTAAGTATATTCCATATAGCATTAACCCTGATTTTCCATTTCTCGTTTTCGTTTTTTCCTCCCCTTCTGCCCAGAGCTATAAGTTTTTATACCTCTGTCAATATAGCCATATGAGGGCTTGTTTGTTGTGGGATGAATTGTGCTTTTGAATGCCACCATTCATTCTGCTCCATATTGTACTGGAAAGCGGGAAATAAATTCCAAGTGCGATGAAATTGCAAAAGAAGTGCAATTGCACAAATGTTTTGTTTTTCTTTTTTTTTTTTATTTCCAGTGTTCATGTTCACTATTTTGAAAAATTGACCTGGCATTATGATTTCCCAGGTCAGGTCAGTGTGGGATCTTAGATGCCAAAGATCTATAGTTTTACTTTTATCTAAGTGGTGGAAAAAAAAGGCAAAGGTTTGTAAGAATTGTGATTTTGCCTCGATTTTCCGAGCTCTGTAGATTTCTCATCTTTCGAGATCTGGGACTCAGTGATGGCTTATTTTTTGTATCTTCAGCTGATGTTTTTAATTACACAATTTTCGGATGGATGCAGCTTTTTTACTTCCTGTTATTGCATTTGAATGCAATCTTGCGGCGACCAAATCCCGTAATTCTGGCATTTGGAATTTATTTCTTGCTACGCCCTCTACTGATCAGAATAATTGATTTTATATTTTGATAGATCAGGCATTTCTGAAGGCGGCAATTGCAAATATGTGTATTTTTTAATTGTTTTATTTTCAATATTACAAAAGGGGGTGATTTGGACTTTTAGGTTTTGTGGATTTTTTCATATTTTTTAAAACTTTTTTTTTACATTTTTTTATTGACTTTACTAGTTCCCCTAGGGGACTTTATAGCTACCCACTCCGACTGCTTCTCCTGATCAGAGCGATGCTTAATTATCGTTCTGATCAGGAGAAATGCTGCTCTCCAGTGAGTGCTGGCTCTCTGCCGGCATTGACAGGAAACACGTCATGGCAGCGACAGGGGTCATCGTCTGACCCCAGGCTGCCATGGTAACCCATTGGCGTCCAGTGATCACGTCATAGGGTCGCTGATGGCGGCTGGGAAAAGCGCGATCCCTGCTGAAATTCTTTAGATCGCGCTATCAGAGTTTGACTGCTTGATCTGTGAGCTGCACATGACTGCTGATCGGTTGAACAGACATTTGCGGAGACCAATATGGGCTTGCCACGCAAGCCTGCATTAAGGGAATATACACAACCAATGGCGTATAGGTACGTCATTAGTCATAAAGGGGTTAATGCAGTTTAAATTTCATATATTCTATGTCTCTATATACAGTGATAAGCAAAAGGGTAACAATGTTTTCAGGGGCGGACATATCATTGGTGCAACTTATTCGGCTGCACAAGGGCGAAAAGGTAAGGGGGACCATTACAGCCTCTAATGTAGAAGGAATTATGCATGCATTATGATGAGCTTTTGAGCCATATACTGTTCTTGCATAAGGGCCCGTTTCTGTCTGTGTCTGCCAGTATTTTGAACTTTTGACTTTCAGGCTTCACGTCTCACCTTTCAAAACAGCTTTCAGTGTGAGACTACCATCATTTTATAGACTATCATCTTGGATATTTCATATATAAATTTGACTTGCAACTATTTAGAATATGATTAGTTATGCAGATTCTTGTCATGTCACTGCATTGTTATTGTTTTTCTCCTGAAAATCTAAATCTACACTTTTATTATTTTGTTAATATTTTCTAAATCTCATTTGGCTTTCAACACTGCCTGAATCTTTCTGAGCATGTTTTTAATCAGATTCGAGTAAGGTTTCACAAAAATGTGATCCCTAGTCTCTTTTAAATGGTCCCAATATTGGTGCAAACTGGTCGACTCACTTGGGTATGTATACAGCTTTTTGTTCAACTATACTCAAGTGTTCAATTGGGTTGGGGTCTGGGGACTGTGGGAGCCAATCTAGTACCTCTACTTCATTGTCATTGAGCCATTTCTTGCCCACTCTAGATGTTGTCCTGCTGCAACAGTATGTCGCTCTTTTCATACTCATAGTATTCCAGTGTATAAAGCAACTCATTGTAATGCTTGCGTATGTGAGTGGGAAGTGGACCCACAGGGCCACAGCACACATTACCCCTGAGGTGTGCGACTTTAGCGCACACCACGTTTTCATCAGAGCCTCTTATTGTGAGGGTAGATTTGGCTGCCGGCAGCAACCAGGTGCTACTCAGGGAGACACGGTACTGTAACAAGGTGGCTCCAGTGGTCTCTGACAGGGTAGGTGCAGCCATAATTGCTGATACAGCAGGCTCAGCCAGTGTGGAATGATGCAGCAGGAGCTGTCTGTGCAGCAGGTTTGGCCGATATGTAATGAGGCAGCAGCAGTGGCCGTTACCTCGAAACAGACAGGTGTAAGTAACACAGCAGCAGCACATAGGTATGGGACCTGAACATCTAACAACATGTCTACGATTAGACCATGTTACCCAAGCATCTCCCATAAGGGGAGGGTGCCTTTGATACCTGATGCCTGGTAAGGGCGCGCTGGCCCTTTAAGAATAGATGTGCATGTGTCAGCCCCTGAGAGCCGGCAGCAAGGTCCGGGAATGGAGCACCCACTGCTGAGTGGCTGGGAGGATGAGTATGTTGGTGTCCCCACTGATGGAGGGGTCAGAAGAGTGTGGGGATGCCGTTGGTGACATTGCAGTACCCCCCCCCTCCCATATGCTACCCCCTTTCCAGGAATCTCTTTAGAAGAAGAGGGGCATTAATATTCTTCTTGGGCTCCAATGACCGCCTTGTAGCACTGGCATCTCTGCAGGGACGCCGACCAATTCACCGCCATGGTCGGGCTGCGTTCTGCTCTGCACTGCGACGGCCGTCCACATGTGCTTCTACTTCATTCCCCTCACTAGACCTGTGCACACACCTGAGGTCTTCCAGAAGTGTGCTTAGGGCGCACGTGCACCTACCCTCTTCCTAAAGGACTGGCGCGCCATTTCCCGAAGATTCCTCTCAGCCTATGTCTGAGAGGCACTACACTGTGTGCAGAATTATTAAGCAAGTTGTATTTTAGAGGATTTTTTTAATATTGATCAACAACTATGTTCTCAAATCAACCCAAAAGACTCATAAATATCAAAGCTTAATATTTTTGGAAGTTGGAGTGGGGTTTTTTAGATTTGGCTACCTTAGGAGGATATCTGTTTTTGCAGGTAACTATTACTGTGCAGAATTATTAGCCAACTTAATAAAAACCAAATATATTCCCGTCTCACTTGTTTATTTTCATCAGGTAAACCAATATAACTGCACAAAATTTAGAAATAAACATTTCTGACATGCAAAAACAAAACCCAACAAAATTAGTGACCAATATAGCCACCTTTCTTTATGAAGACATCCAACAGCCTAGCATCCAAAGATTCTGTCAGTTGCTTGATCTGTTTACGATCAACATTGCATGCAGCAGCCACCACAGTCTCCCAGACACTGTTCCGAGAGGTGTACTATTTTCCCTCCCTGTAGATCTCACATTTTATGAGGGACGACAGGTTCCTATGGGGTTCAGATTAGGTGAACAAGGGGGCCATGACATTATTTTTTCATCTTTTAGTCTTTTACTGGCCAGTCACGCTGTAGATTAGTTGGATGCATGTGATGGAGCATTGTCCTGCATGAAAATCATGTTTTTCTTGAACGATACCGACTTCTTCCTGTACCACTGCTTGAAGAAGTTGTCTTCCAGAAACTAGCAGTAGGTCTGGGAGTTGAGCTTCACTTCATCCTCAACCCGAAAAGGTCCCACTAGTTCATCTTTGATGATACCAGCCCATACCAGTACCCCACCTCCACCTTGCTGGTGTCTGAGTCGGACTGGAGCTCTCTGCCCCTTACTGATCCAGCCTTCGGCCCATCAAGAGTCACCCTCAATTCATCAGTCCGTAAAACCTTTGAAAAATCAGTCTTAAGATATTTCTTGGCCCAGTCTTGACTTTTTATCTTATGTTTCTTATTCAAAGGTGGTCATTTTTTAGCCTTACATACCTTGGCCATGTTCCTGAGTATGGCACACCTTGTGCTTTTTTATTTAAAATATTTTTATTAGGGATTATATAACATATATGGGAAAGGTCATATAAAAACATCATATTAATTTGTAATAAGTCAAATGATTTCTTACAAGTAATAAACAATTGTTGATGGATAGGGAAGGAGGAAGAAAAGGGGAAGTTAGGATGTGAAGGATTGCAAACGTTTAATAGGGAAACAGGCTAAAAAAAAAAGGGGGGTGAAGGGGAATGGGGAGGAACAAGGGAGTAGGAGAACCATATATCATGAATCCTTAAAAAGAAAGGAAAATATCATAGCTATTTATAAAGAATACAATTACACACCAAAAAAAAAAAAAACACAACTATGTACAAAATTTCTGAAACCACTTTGGCAAATAAAGACCGAAAGTTTGAAGCAATGAAATGAAGGAGGAGATTTCTTTCAGGCATGGGGAGCAAGCTGACCAAAATACATGAAAAACAAACTGGTTAGAAATTACGATAGACCTTGCTGGTAGCTGTTCCAAAGATGCCATTGTTTGTGGTATCTAGAAAACGAGTTATTGAAAGTAGCATATCTTTCTTCAAATTTATTATGTAAGTTTAATGAGTTAGTTAAAATGGTAAGGGTTGGGGGTAGGGGATTCTTCCATGAGGCCGCTATCAAAGATTTAGCGGTTAGGAAAATATGGATAACCAAGTGCCTATAACCTGGGTCCAAAGAATCAGAGTCCAGAGAAAGAAGGACCAATTGTGGAGTTAATATTAGATTTGAATGGGTGACATCATTAGCCAAGTTAGAGACCTCTTTCCAAAAATTCTGCAGCACCTGACAGTCCCAAAAAATATGTAATAAAGTGCCTGGACTACCACAGTTCCTCCAACACAAAGAAGAACTATTGTGATTGAATTGATGAATTCTATAGGGAGTGAAATACCATCTGGATAATAACTTAAAATGTGTTTCCAAACCTTGTGCTTTTTCAACCTCCAGTAACGTTGCAGCTCTGAAATATGGCCAAACTGGAGGCAAATGGCATCTTGGCAGCTTCACGCTTGATTTTGCTCAATTTATTGGCAGTTATTTTGCGCCTTTTTTGCCCAACACGCTTCTTGCGACCCTGTTGGCTATTTGCCATGAAACGCTTGATTGTTCGGTGATCACGCTTCAAAAGTTTGGCAATTTCAAAACTGCTGCATCCCTCTCCAAGACATCTCACAATTTTGGACTTTTCAGAGTCCGTCAAATTTCTCTTCTGACCCATTTTGCCAAAGGAAAGGAAGTTGCCTAATAATTAAGCACACCTTATATAGGGTGTTGATGTCATTATACCACACCTCTCCTCATTACAGAGATGCACATCACCTGATTTACTTAATTGTTAGTTGACTCTCAAGCCTATACAGCTTAGAGTAGGACAACATGTATAAAAACTATTATGTGATCAAAATACTCATTTGCCTAATAATTCTGCACAGTGTATGTACTTCGCAACACTCCTAGTTAGTCAATCAGTCAGCTAGCTAGCTGTCAAGTCGCCTTGCTACTATCCCATTAGCTATTCCTCAATCTGCCTTCCCATACCTATCTGTCCTTGCCGTGCCCACCATACTTGTTTACACCCATCTTCCTGTCTGCCTCAGCTATCTCACTAGTACCCGCCTGCACCTGTTTGTACCTGAGTCAGTCTCTTGCCCTGGGGGTCAGCTGCCACAATCCCAGTCACTGCTCTGGGAGTGGTGCCTGGCATCTGCCTTGCGGCGGGCACTTAGTTAAGCCCCTCCCACTTTCCTCAGGACCAAAATCCTTCCAAACCACCAAAAAGTGTGTCCTACCCCTCAGTCTTTTCATGGCAGGAATGTCTTTCACCTCAAAGATGTCTTCACCAGGGTTCTTGAATGCGGTTCAGGACAACAGGCTTGAGGAGAGACACATGGAACGAGTTGGGGACACACAAGGAGGCTGGGAGCTTCATTTTGTAGGACACGGCATTAAAATACTGGAGCACCTTGAATGGACCAATAAAACAGGGACCTAACTTGCAGGATGGCATCTTGAGGCAGACATATCTAGAGGAGAAAAAAAAACTGACTGCACTCCCAATATGCAGTCTGAATGGGTAGAAAACGGAACATGATATAGAATAACAAAAAAAAGAGAGTTGCACTCTGAAATGATAAAGCAGGCAAACCATGAATGTAAGAATATAGACATGCATTACTGCTTAAAGAAATCTAAGAAAAATTAGATATTTAACATACAAAAATGGGCATTTCTATATCTGCCCAGTAGCTGCGTCAAGGCATATCTCAAATACTGGGTACCTACTCTAACGCCTCTCTCTGGGTTAAAAACCTCCATGTGTATGGGTGTAGTAGGAACCTGCTACTAGAGAATAAAATCACCTGTGGCTAATGGGGGAGGGGTGCACAGTCAGAGGGCATGACCCTATAATCTAGACAAAAAAACTGACGGCACACCGAATATGCAGTCTGAACAGGTGGAAAACTGACCATGACATATAAAAGCAAAAAAAGAGAATTTTGTTTACTTACCGTAAATTCTTTTTCTTATAGTTCCGACATGGGAGACCCAGACCATGGGTGTATAGCTTCTGCCTCCGGAGGACACACAAAGTACTACACTAAAAAGTGTAGCTCCTCCCTCCGAGCATATACACCCCCTGGATGACCAAATCTAGCCAGTTTAGTGCAAAAGCTGAAGGAGGACATCCACCCACAAGTAGAGACAGAGCAAAACCCGGAACAACCGGAACCTCTGACTACAACAACAGCCGGTGAAAACACACGGAACAAGAAAACTGCCAACAGGCAACAGGGAGGGTGCTGGGTCTCCCATGTCGGAACTATAAGAAAAAGAATTTACGGTAAGTAAACAAAATTCTCTTTTTCTTCATCGTTCCTTATGGGAGACCCAGACCATGGGACGTCTCAAAGCAGTCCATGGGTGGGAAATAAACAGAAAACTGAGAAGTAGGCAAAACCTAACTTCACAAATGGGCGACAGCTGCCTGAAGGATGCGTCTGCCCAAGCTCGCATCTGCCGAAGCATGAGCATGCACTTGGTAGTGCTTTGAAAAGGTGTGCAAACTAGACCAAGTGGCAGCCTGGCAGACCTGCTGAGCCGTAGCCTGGTGCCTGAAAGCCCAAGAGGCACCGACAGCTCTGGTCGAGTGTGGCTTGATCCCCGGCGGGGGAGGCACCTGAGTACTCTGGTAGGCATCGGATATGGCCGACCTAATCCAACGAGCTAGGGTCGGTTTAGAAGCCGAGAGACCCTTGCGCTGACCTGTGGTCAGCACAAAAAGAGAGGTGCACCGCCTAAGAGCGGCGGTGCGTGACACATAGATCCGGAGCGCCCGCACCAGATCTAAAGTATGCAACGCTTTCTCAAAGCGATGAACAGGGGCCGGACAAAGGGAAGGCAATGAAATGTCCTGGTTAAGGTGGAAAGGAGACACCACCTTAGGAAGAAAGTCCGGAGTCGGACGGAGAACTACCTTGTCTTGGTGAAAAACCAAAAAAGGTGACTCCGAAGAGAGCGCGGCCAAATCAGAGACTCTCCTGAGAGAAGTTATGGCCACCAGAAAGACGACTTTCTGTGAAAGTCGAAACAAAGAAACTTCCCTAAGAGGCTCAAAGGGGGGTTTCTGTAAGGCCATGAGGACCAGATTAAGGTCCCAGGGATCCAAAGGACGCCGGTAAGGTGGAATGATGTGAGATGCGCCCTGCATGAAGGTGCGCACCTGGGCCAGTCGGGCGATACGCCGCTGAAAGAACACTGACAGAGCCGAGACCTGTCCCTTAAGAGAATTGAGGGATAGTCCTAGCTGCAGACCGGACTGTAGATAGGACAGGATGATTGGCAAGGAAAAAGGCCAAGGAGCATGGCCGGAAGAACGACACCAGGACAGGAAAATTCTCCAAGTCCTGTGGTAAATTTTTGCCGAGGAAGACTTCCGAGCCTGAGTCATAGTGGAGATGACTTCGGGAGGAATGCCGGAAGCCGTCAGGATCCAGGACTCAAGAGCCAATCTGAGAGCTGCAGAATTCTGGCGGAAAAACGGACCTTGAGAGAGAAGGTCTGGGCGGCACCTCTACGGACAGACGGAGCAGGTCTGGGTACCAAGCTCGCCTGGGCCAGTCTGGGGCGATGAGTATGACCCGACGGCCCTCCATTCTGATCTTGCGCAGGACTCTGGGCAAGAGAGCTAGAGGGGGAAACACGTAAGCCAGACGAAACTGGGACCAATCCTGAACCAGCGCGTCCGCTGCAAAGGCCTGAGGATCGTGGGAGCGAGCCACGTAAACCGGGACCTTGTTGTTGTGCCGGGATGCCATTAGATCCACTTCCGGAGTGCCCCACTTGCGGCAGATCGACCGGAACACTGCCTGATGCAGAGCCCACTCGCCGCTGTCCACGGTTTGACGGCTGAGATAATCTGCCTCCCAGTTTTCCACGCCTAGGATATGGACTGCGGATATGGTGGACTTTGAGTCCTCCATCCACTGCAGGATGTGTTGAACCTCCAACATTGCCAGGCGGCTGCGAGTCCCACCCTGGTGATTGATGTAGGCAACTGCTGTTGCGTTGTCTGACTGGACTCGAATGTGCTTGCCCGCCAACAGGTGGTGAAAGGCTACGAGAGCTAGGAGCACAGCTCTGATTTCCAGCACATTGATCGAGAGGACTGATTCGGACGGAGTCCAAATGCCCTGTGCTCGGTGGTGGAGAATTACTGCTCCCCAGCCAGAAAGACTGGCATCCGTGGTGAGGATCACCCAGGACGGGGTCAGAAAGGAGCGTCCCTGAGACAGAGAGAGAGGCCGAAGCCACCACTGAAGAGAGCTCCTTGCGAGCTTGTGGCGACAGAGCCACCAACCTGTGCAAGGAAGAAATCTGCTGGTCCCAACAGCGGAGAATGTCCAGCTGCAGAGGACGCAGATGGAACTGGGCAAAGGGAACCGCTTCCATTGACGCCACCATCTGACCCAGCACCTGCATAAGGTGCCTGATGGAGTGACGGCGGGGCCTCAACAGAGAGCGCACCGCCAGATGGAGGGACTGCTGTTTGACTAAGGGCAGCTTCACAAGTGCCGGCAGAGTTTCGAATTGCATCCCTAGGTACGTGAGTTTTTGGGTCGGGGTCAGAGTGGACTTGGGCAGATTGACAAGCCACCCGAATTGAACAAGAGTGGCGAGAGTGAGCGAGACACTCCGCTGACAGTCTGCGCTGGATGAAGCCTTGACAAGAAGGTCGTCCAGGTAAGGAATTACTGCCAACCCCTGGAGGTGCAGGACCGCAACCACTGCTGCCATGACCTTGGTGAATACTCGAGGGGCCGTGGCTAACCCGAAGGGGAGAGCCACGAATTGGAAATGTTCCTCTCCGATTGCAAAACGTAGCCAACGCTGGTGTGAAACTGCAATTGGCACATGCAGATAGGCATCTCTGATGTCGATGGATGCCAGGAAATCTCCTTGGGTCATTGAGGCAATGACTGATCGCAGAGACTCCATGCGAAAATGCCGCACTTGAACATGCTTGTTGAGAAGCTTGAGATCCAGGATGGGCCGGAAGGAACCGTCCTTTTTGGGGACTAGGAAGAGATTTGAAATGAAACCTCTGAACCGTTCCCTGGCGGGAACCGGCACAATTACTCCGTTGGCCTGCAAGGATGCCACGGCCTGAGAGAAGGCGGCGGCCTTGGAGCAGGGGAGAGTTGACAGAAAAAATCTGTTTGGCGGGCTGGAAGAGAACTCTATCCTGTAGCCGTGGGAGATGATATCCCGCACCCACTGGTCGGAGACATTTTGAAACCACACGTCGCCAAAGTGGGAGAGCCTGCCACCGACCAAGGACGTTGCTGGCTCGGCCAGATAGTCAAGAGGAGGCTGCCTTGGTGGCAGCAGCTCCTGCGGACCCTTGTGGACGCAGCTTCTTGCGCCAGGTGGGCTTCTGGTCCTTGGCCGAGTTAGTGGACGAGGCCGAGGGCTTAGAGGATGACCAGTTAGAGGAACGAAAGGAACGAAACCTCGACTGGTTCCTGCCCTGGACAGGTTTCCTGGCTTTAGTCTGTGGCAAGGAAGTACTCTTCCCGCCAGTAGCCTCCTTAATAATTTCATCCAGCTGTTCACCGAACAGCCTGGACCCAGCAAATGGGAGCCCAGCAAGGTACTTCTTTGAGGAAGCATCCGCCTTCCACTCACGAAGCCACAAGATCCTGCGGATAGCGAGGGAATTGGCGGAGGCCACCGCAGTGCGGTGAGAGGCCTCCAGCATGGCAGACATGGCGTAGGCTGAAAAGGCTGAAGCCTGGGAAGTTAAAGCAACCAATTCAGGCATAGAGTCCCTAGTGAGGGTATGCATCTCCTCCAGAGAAGCAGAGATGGCTTTGAGAGCCCACACTGCTGCAAAAGATGGGGAGAACGAGGCCCCTGTCGCCTCATAGACAGACTTGGCCAGAAGGTCAACCTGGCGGTCAGTGGGATCCTTGAGTGAGGTGCCATCAGCCACAGATACAACTGTCCGGGCTGAGAGTCTAGACACCGGAGGGTCCTCCTTTGGTGAGAGAGCCCACTCCTTGACCACCTCTGGTGGAAAAGGAAAACGGTCATCAGAACCACGCTTAGGAAAGCGTTTGTCAGGACAGGCTCTGGGCTTGGACACAGTGGTCTGAAAACTGGAGTGGTTAAAGAACACACTCCTTGGTCTCTTAGGCAAAGTAAACTGGTGCTTTTCTGCCAGAGAGGGTTGCTCCTCTGATACTGGCGGATTGAGGTCCAGAACAGTATTAATGGACGCAATCAAATCACTAACATCTGCATCCCCCTCAGTCAGATCAATGGGGCACATAGAGGTAGCGTCCGAGCCCCCAGTAAAGACATCCTCCTCGTCCTGCGAATCGGCTCGTGAATCGGAGCCGCGGGACGAGGAAGGAGAGGGGTCCCTGCGTTTCCTTTTAGGAGGACGGGGTCTGGGAGCAGATGAAGAATCCTCTGTGAGCTCTGGAGAGCGAGCCGAAGCAGCAGAGGAACCCTGTGAAGGGGGCTGATGCATGCTCAGCAGAGTCCGGGACAGCTCTCCCATGGAGTCAGCAAAGGACTGGGAGATAGACTTAGTAAACAATTATACCCAAGCCGGGGGTTCAGCCACCGGGGCCGGAGCAGCCTGAGGGACCACTGGGGAGACTCCAGGCTGAGGCACCACCATGTTAGAGCAGGCATCACAATGAGGATATGTGCTCGGTTCAGGCAGTACGAGCTTACATGCAGTGCATATTGAGTACAGCCTTGCAGCCTTGCTCCTAGTGTGAGACATGCTGCTGAGGTGGGGGCTCTGCAGTAAGAACACACTCCTTCAGAATGACCCCCAGAGAGTGTATAATAAAGTCCACAACCAGAGGTTGTGGCTTACCAGACCGATTTGTGTGCCCTCCGGATCCCACAACTCAGACCCCCAGACAGGTTGCAGAGATGCAGCAGCCAGCGCCGATCAGTGTGAGAACGCTGATAAAATGGCGCCGGAGTGAGGAGGGGGGGCGGGGCCTAGTCCAAGAGCGGGAACCGGAGGGCCAAGGGGATATACAGGGGAGGAAAACATCTCCTCAGAGAGGAGTGTCCTCCCCTCTGCTGAACGGCCGGTGGGCGGCGCCGCACTGTCCCTCTGCCTGACTGACATGCAGGGGCAATGAAACCGAAAGTAGGCCGCAGCTGAAGCCGGGGACTAAATTTTACAGTGCGGCCAGCGAGCAGGCACCCTCGGCGCGGTTCTCAGGGGAAACCCAGAGAACCGGCCGGAAATGTCACCAAAATAACTAACACACTCTCCCCAACACTAAAAAATGCAAGGGACCCCCTGACAATAACGTCTCAATACTTAGCTTGAGAGACGCAGGGCCAGGTCCCTGAGGGATGAGTGCTCCGTCCGGCAGGGTCCTGAGAGGGCTGCGGATGGAGACCGGTCTCCTGCAAAGCAGTGAGAACCGTGCTGGCTCCCACTTCAAGCCAGAGCCCGAGGGATGGTGAAGGAGCGCGGCATGTAAAGGCTCCAGCCTTGAAATCAACCTTAACAGCACCGCCGACACAGTGGGGTGAGAAGGGACATGCCGGGGGTCCAGCTTGGACCCGCTTTTCTTCCAACTCTTTAAAATCAAAAATCAAAAATCAGATGAAAATGCATGTGTGATCCTCCTGAACACAAAGCATTGAACTGGCTAGATTTGGTCATCCAGGGGGTGTATATGCTCGGAGGGAGGAGCTACACTTTTTAGTGTAGTACTTTGTGTGTCCTCCGGAGGCAGAAGCTATACACCCATGGTCTGGGTCTCCCATAAGGAATGATGAAGAAAAATGATTTTATTCTCTAGTAGCAGGTTCACGTGATTATTGTAGGAGAACTCCATTCATGGAAGAAGCTTGACCCAGTCGCTGTGGTACTCATTGACAAAGTGCAGCAGGAAATTAGTCAGGATCTGGTTAACGCGCTTCACTTGACTGTTTGTATAAGAAAAGAGGAAAAAGATGCAAAAAGGTATCACAAAGTGCACAACCAAATAAATAAATATGTGATAATAATTATATATTTTGAGTGACATACAAGCAATAAATTTAAAAACAATTAAAAACATGGGCCATTGAAAAAAGGATATATAAATCCATATTGAACAATGTTAAATATCCAATAATAATAATAAAAAAAATAATAGAATGAGTGTCCACAGGTAGTGCAATATCAATGGTATAAAGACACCAAAAATGAACTGAATATTACAAAACAAAGATTATAATCATACAAAAAAGTCAGAGCTGCACAATACTAATACCATATATGAAATTAAAGTAAATTTGATAATATTAAAAAGAGTAGTAATAAATAACCTAGATAATATATAGATAAACATACCGGTATGAAGGTATCTGAGCAGACTGACTCAGCCCCACACATATCGCTACGGTGGTAGCTTCTTCAGGGAAAATGGCCCAAGTTTTTAATTGTTTTTAAATGTATTGCTTGTTGTGTCACTCAAAATAAATAATTATTATCACATATTTATTTAGTGGGTTGTGCACTTTGTTATACCTTGCAACCAGCTCTTTCCTCTTTTCTTATACATAACCCTTGTGCATGGTTTTGCTGCACATCACCTACTTCATTATTTGCTTTTGGTTCCTTTATTAAAGCAGTTATTTTTCTTATTATTTGTAGTTCTTTGTGGTGCCCGTTTTTTCTTAAACAATTGCATTACCACTTGACTGTTTGGGGATGGTAGGTCAACGAGAAGTTCAAGGTGATATCCAGCAGCTTACTAGTAGCCCTCCAGAACCAAACTGTGAACTGGACGCCTCTGTTGAACACAATATGGAAAGGTATGCCATGCAGGCAGAAGATGTGCAGGATAACTTGCTCAGCGAGCACTGGGACAGAAGGTAAATCGGACATTTTTTGTAGAGAACCTGTCCACTACATTCCAGATGGCGGAGCAACCTAAGGACCTTGGCAGGTCGGTGATGAAGTCCATTGATATGTGCTGCCAGGGAATGAGTCGCTCAGCAGGAAGCTTCTTAGGGGTCTAGTTGCGGGCACATGAGGCACAGGGCGAGACAAACTCCACGACGTTTTCACGTGATGTAGGCCACCAATAATGGCGGATGATGAGTTGAGTAAATGCCTTCTATCCAGCGTGACCAGGCAACTTGGAGGAATAGCGCCTCTAAAGAACATGCTTTCTGCCTGCTTCAGTGACAAATGTATTTCAAGGAGGCACTTGTGACACGTCTACTGGAGCTACTGTGAGCCTTATGCAGGGCTCAATAATGTGTTGAGGCTCCTCCACCTGGTAAGATGACATAAAGCATCTGGAGAGTGAATCAGCTTTGACTACCCAACTGGTGGCTGAAAATGGAGAATAAAGTCAAAGCGAGTGAAGATCAGCGACCACCGGACTACGCGGATTCAGCCTCTGAGCCAACTGTAAATAAATAGGCCAAATTTTTATTATGGGTGTTGATGTCTACAGGATGCACCACTGCCTCCAGTAGGCATCACCACTTCCCTACAGCCATCTTTATTCCCAACAATTCTCAGTCATCAATAAATGAATTGCGCTCAGAGGCAGAAAACACAGGTTACCATCTTACCAGAAGCTGATTTCTGTGTAATGACAGCTCCAGCCCCAGTGGAAGACGCATCCAGCTCCAAGACGAATTGTCTGTTTATTTCTGGTCTATGCAGCATCGGAACCAATAAGAAGGCCTGCTTGAGGGGGACAAATGCACTCTTGGCTTCACTAGTCCATATCTTGGGATTCGCCCCTTTGCAGGTCAGGGCCGCGATAGGTAGAATCTGAGATGAAAATTGCAGAATTAATTGGCTGCAATAATTAGCAAAACCAAGGTACTGTTGAATTGCCTTCAAACCATCAAGATCGGGCCGTTGCGGGACCGTAGACACATTTTCTGGGTCTATCTTTTTTTAGTGTGAACTGTCTCCCACCTTCATAGATCTCTTGCTGGAGGATACTCCAAAGGTTCTTAATAAGGTTGAGGTCAAGGGAGGCTGATGGGAACACCACGAATTTCTCTACTTTTTTGCCTGTAGTGGCTAATGAATCAAAGGTATCCTTTGCAGTGTGAGGTAGTGCATGGTCATTCAAGAAGATGGTTTTTCTACTGATGGCATGGTTCTTCTTTACACAGCATGGAAGAAAGTGGTCAGTCAGCAATGATATACATTGCAAGGTCATTTTAACACCTTCAGGGACCAAAGGGGCCTAGCAGCTGTCTTCCATATTTCCAGCCCATGACACTGCCACCTCCTTTCTGATGTTGCAGCTTTGTTGAGACGTGGTGGCTATCCATTACTCCATCCATCTGGACTATCTAGGATTGCACGGCCCTCATTAGTAAAGATTAGTAAAGTATGTTTTAAATGTGATCTACATGTATGTCTTAGCCCATTGCATGCATCTCTATTTGTGAGCACTGTTTGGATGTGGCCGAATAATAAGTTTATGCACAACTGCAAGCCTCTGGAGAAACCTACGCATTGAGGTTCATGGGACTACAGGTGGCACTAGCAACTTTAACCCCTTCACGACCAAGGAGTACTGGTACGTCCTTGGCCGTGTCACTCTCATTACCGCGGACTCCCGTGGCGATCCAGCTTCTGCAGGTCATAAAGTCCTCTAGGGAAACTAGTAAAATCAGTAAAAAAAGAGTTTTAAAGAGTATTAAAAAATGGAAAAGTTCAAATCACCCCACTTTTGCCCCATTGAAAATAAAATGAAATAACAATAATAATAATAATAATAATAATAATTACACATTTGGTATCGCAGAGTTCAGAAATGTCCAATTATCAAATATGAAATCAATTAATCTGATCGGTACACGGCATAGCAAGAAAAAAATTCCAAGCACCAAAATGATGGTTTTATGGTCGTTGCAATGTTGCATTAAAATACAATAACAGGCGATCAAAACATCACATCTACACAAAAAAAGGTATAATTAAAAACTCAGGTCGCACAAAATAAGCTAACACTGAGCCCCAGATCTCAAAAAATGAGAACACTAAGAGTCTCAGAAAATGGCGACAAAATTACAATTCTTTTTTGGACAAACTTCTGATTTTTTTCACCACTTCGCTAAAAGTAAAACTATGAATGTTGGCAGCTAAGATCTTGTACTGACCTGGGGAATCATACTACTGGGTTATTTTTTCAAAATAGTGAACAAAGTAAATAAAAAAAACAAACCAATCATGAAATTGCACTTTTTTTTTGCAATTTCGCCTCACTTGGATTTTTTTTTCCCTTATTCCAGTACAATATGGGGCAGAATTAACGGTGTTGTTCAAAAGTACAACTCGTTCGCAAAAAACAAGCCGCATATGGCTATATTGACAGAAAAATAAAAAAAGTTATGGCTCTTGGAAGATGGAGAGGAAAAAACAAAAACGGAAAATCGCCCAGGGGTGAAGGGGTTAAATACCTGTTAGATGCTGCAAAGATGCCATTACAAAGTAGCACTCTTAATCTGATGAATTTGTCTGGCATAAATCTTTCTCATTATGCCTTTATCTGCACAAACTCGTCTGTGCTGTGTATCAGTCACAAATGTCTTCACAGTACAATGATCACGCTTAAAGAGATCCAACCACCAAGATTTTTTGATAAGAGGTAAAGGCAGTTCCATACTGGCACTAGGATGCTTGGTTGATGAAATAGCTTTAATTAAAGTTGCAGAAATGCACTGCACTTTGATTGACGGGTACAATGGAAGCGGGATCTTAACGGTCGGGTCCTCATCATTTATACCTCCTCTGGCATCCTCCTGGCTTAACCCCTTTTCTTTATTTGAATAGCGCACTGTGTCGCCATTGCTGTTGTTGGCGGTACGCTTGCATTGCCACAGTAATTCTGTCTTCATTAAAATGGCGCCAGAGTAAGCACATGTGCGTAAGATGTTCTCTGGCTCCATTTTATTGAAGATACTAATAAGTGCAGACAATGCTCAGCAGTTCAGCTAAAATGATCTCCAATGATTTTAAAATTGAAATAGAAAACAGAGAGACGTGGAAGAAACGGAAATCTATCATTCGAATGGATGGAAGAATAGCCCAACCGGCAAAGGCTCAGCCAATGATCAGCTCCAGGAGGATCAAAGACAGTCTTCATGTTACCTGTGAGTACTGGGACAGTTAGAAGACACCCGTGTGAAACTAATCTATATTAAAAAGAATTCCCCGCAAAATCTCACTGTTAAAAAAATGTACTGAAGCGGATACAATTTGCCAAAGAACACATCAACTGGCCTAAAGAGGAATGGAGAAACATTTTGTGGACTGATGAAAGTAAAATTGTTCTTTTTGGGTCCAAGGGCCGCAGTTTGTCAGACAACCCCAAACTCTGCATTCAAGCTACCGTACACTCTGAAGACTATCAAGCAGGGTGGTACAAGCATCATGATATGGGCATGTTTCTCTTACTATGGAGCCGGGCCTATTTACTGCATACTGGGGATCATGGACCAGTTTGCATATATGCAAATACTTGAAGTGGTCATGTTGCCTTAGGCTGAAGAGGAAATGCCCTTGAAATGGGCTTCAACAGCCTCGGGTATACTGTGACAGAGTTGCCTAGCAGTGAAATTAAAGCTGAACTCTGACTGGTTACTATTTGTGTTATTTAAAAGGCCTATATACAGTCATATGAAAAAGTTTGGGCACCCCTATTAATGTTAACCTTTTTTCTTTATAACAATTTGGGGTTTTGGAACAGCTATTTCAGTTTCATATATCTAATAACTGATTGACTGAGTAATATTTCTGGATTGAAATGAGGTTTATTGTACTAACAGAAAATGTGCAATCCGCATTTAAACAAAATTTGACCGATGCAAAAGTATGAGCACCTCACCATAAAAGTGACATTAATATTTTGTAGATCCTCCTTTTGCAAAAATAACAGCCTCTAGTCGCTTCCTGTAGCTTTTAATGAGTTCCTGGATGAAGGTATATTTGACCATTCCTGTTTACAAAACAATTCCAGTTCAGTAAAGTTTGATGGTCGCCGACCATGGACAGCATGCTTCAAATCATCCCACAGATTTTCAATGATATTCAGCTCTGGGGACTGGGATAGCCATTCCAGAACATTGTAATTGTTCCTCTGCATGAATGCCTGAGTAGATTTGGAGCAGTGTTTTGGATCATTTTCTTGCTGAAATATCCATCCCCTGCGTAACTTCAACTTCGTCACTGATTCCTGCACATTATTGTCAAGAATCTGCTGATACTAAGTTGAATCCATGCGACCCTCAACTTTAACAAGATTCCCGGTGCCAGCATTGGCCACACAGCCCCAAAGCATGATGGAACCTCCACCAAATTTTACTGTGAGTAGCAAGTGCTTTTCTTGGAATGCCGTGTTTTTTTGCCTCCATGCATAACGCCTTTTTGTATGACCAAACAACTCAATCTTTGTTTCATCAGTCCACAGGACCTTCCTCCAAAATGTAACTGGCTTGTCAAAATGTGCTTTTGCATACCTCAGGTGACTCTGTTTGTGCCGTGCTTGCAGAAACGGCTTCTTTAACATCACTCTTCCATACAGCTTCTCCTTGTGCAACGTGCGCTGTATTGTTGACCGATGCACATTAACACCATCTGCAGCAAGATGATGCTGCAGGTCTTTGGAAGTGGTCTGTGAATTGTCCTTGACTGTTCTCACCATTCTTCTTCTCTGCCTTTCTGATATTTTCTTGGCCTGCCACTTCTGGGCTTAACAAGAACTGTACCTGTGTTCTTCCATTAATTTACTATGTGCCTCACAGTGGAAACTGACAGCTAAATCTCTGAGACAACTTTTTGTATCCTTCCCCTGAACAACTATGTTGAATAATCTTTGTTTTCAGATCATTTGAGAGTTGTTTTGAGGAGTCCATGATGCCACTCTTCATAGGAGATTCAAATAGGAGAACAACTTGCAAGTGGCCACCTTAAATACATTTTCTCATGATTGGATACACCTGCCTATGAAGTTCAAAGCTCAATGAGGTTACAAAACCAATTTAGTGCTTTAGTAAGTCAGTAAAAAGTAGTTAGGAGTGTTCAAATCAAGAAATTGATAAGGTTGGCCATACTTTTGCACCGGTCAAATTGTGTTTAAATGCGGATTGCACATTTTTTGTTAGTACAATAAACCTCATTTCAATCAAGAAATATTACTCAGTCCATCAGTTATTAGATATAGGAAACTGAAATAGCTGTTGCAAAACCCCAAATTGTTATAAAGAAAAAAGGTTAACATTAATAGGGGTGCCCAAACTTTTTCATATGACTGTACAGTTGAAACCAAAAGTTTACATACTAGAAAGTGGGAAAAGAATTTCAAGTCTGAAATAGCTTAATAATGTCAATTTTGCAAAAAAAAATGTTTTTCTTTTATTTACCATGTCCGCTAAATGGTAAAATTTACCTTGCTATATATTTCTGCAGGCCAGTATGAATACACAGATACCAAACATATATAGTTGTTTATATACATTATATATATATATATATATATATATATATATATATATATAAACCTTTCCCATTTTCGGTCAATTCAGAACCAAAATTATTTATATTTCCCAGAATAATGAGAGAGTGTGTTTTAAGGCATTTCTATTACTTTCTACAAAGTCATAAGTTTGCATACATTTCATTAGTTTTGGTACCATTGCCATTAAACTGTATGACTTGGATCAAACGTTTTGGATATCCTTCCACAAGCTTCTCACAATAGTTAGTAGGAATTTGGGCCCATACCTCCTGACAGAACTCGTGTAACTGAGCCATGTTTGAAGGTCTCCTTGCTTGCACCTGCCTCTTTAGTTTTGAACATAAATTCTCAATAGGATTGAGATCAGGTTTTTATGATGGTCACTCCAAAACATTGACTTTGTTATCCTTAAGCCACTTTGTAACCAGTTTGGCAGTATGCTTCGGCTTATTGTCCATTTGGAAATCCATTTCCGCCCAAGCTTTAAGTTCCTGGCTGATGTCTTGAGATGTTGCTTCAGTATTGCCACATAAGCTTCTTTCCTCATGATCTCATCAATTTTGTGAAGTGCACCAGTCCCTGCTGCACCAAAACAACCCCAGAACATGATGCTATTACCCCATGTTTCACAGTTGGGATGGTGTCCTTTTTCCTCCAAATGTAATGATGGTCATTATGGTCAAACAGTTCAATTTTAGTTTCGTCAGACTGTAGTGGGTGGGCAGACCCCTACAAAAGAAACATAGTCATCCGGAAATGTTAATGTTGTTTTAATAAAAGTGTTTTACTGTTATTGTATTGTATTGTGTTAGGGCACCCCCTAGTGGCCGGGTGGGACGGCTGTCGCCACAAGGAAAGAGGAGGAGCCGGCAGAAACCAGGGGAAGATAAAAAGTGTGTGTGGGGTAGAAAGTGGCAGTTGGGCCCGGGAGGAGTGAGTGAACAACAAGGGGGCAGAGTGTGGGAGCTGATTTGATCGGGGACGCCGGAGAAGACAGGAGGAGACGATACCTCAGCAAGTGAAGCAGCCGGTGTGGGTCCGGCTTGTGGGTAGCTGTTAGTGGGAGCCCGGCGAAGTGGAGTAACCGGTCACACCCCACCAGAGGGAGCGTCAGGGCAGGTTGTCCCCCAGCTCAAGCAAGTGTACCCGGTATACATAACTGCACTGTTTTTGGGAGAAGAAGTGTGAAAATAAAACATGTCGTTTATTTGCATTGAACCCTGCCTGAAGCATGTTTTTGCGCCGGATGAACGTTGCACCACCACACTCTGCCCCACCGAGTCATCTCCCGACCTTGAAGTAGTGATGGAGTCAGGGGAGAGCCTTGGATTTACAAAGGCCACGACTACAAGGCCGGAGGCGCCCCTGGCCCCTCACTACATGTGGCGTAGTCGGCAGGATCCAGATTGTTTGCAAGGGGACCCGCTCCAAGAAGATGGAGACCAAGTGGTGCCAAGGGCCCTTGATCCGGATCTTCAGCGAAGATTTCCAGTCCCATGGTGGGAAGAAGAAACCGTGCCTGAGGCGTTGGACCGGGCACAAGATGGCGGCAAGATGGCCGTCGTCTGGGAAAATAAAGAAAGGGCGCGAAAAGTTGGCGCCAAAAGAAGAGCCTGGGGCTGGCCGGTGCCGAAAAAGAAGTTCGGAGTACTCCGCCCAAAGAGGGGAGGTGCCAGTCCCAGGGCACGCAGAAGAACATGTACAGTGGGCGGTGTTTTGAAGGAAAAGAAGAACCGCCGCGGAGGGGTCGATATGATGTGGGAGATTGGGGGTGGAGTCTGCTCAAGAGCGGGAAAAATAAGCCCGCCTCCACTTCCTTCTCCACTGACCCCGCCGCCATTGCTAGAGACGTCGCAAGTTCATGAGATGGAGACCTCCGGACAACCGCAGGACATAGTGACCGCTTTGGCACTTACCAGCCTGGGCCGAGGGCGTCCCAAACATGCTGCAGCTACCGAAGTGTCCACTCTCGACATCCCAGCCGCGTCAGGAGGATCAGAACGTCCGGCCAAGGTGACCTGGCTGACCACCTGGGACGCTGCGACCGGAGGCACTACCACGGAAGTACGGGCGACCTATGCCACCCAGTTACCGTTGGGGAATCGGCCCCTGGGGATCTCCTATCCCGTCCGGGAGAAACCTCTGCCCGCAGCCACGGCCGCAGCACCATCCATCCTCGTGCAGGCTCCGGAGGAAGAAGCCGCCCGGAAGCT
Organism: Anomaloglossus baeobatrachus; assembly: GCF_048569485.1. NCBI lineage: Eukaryota > Metazoa > Chordata > Amphibia > Anura > Aromobatidae > Anomaloglossus > Anomaloglossus baeobatrachus. The sequence goes on along the minus strand of NC_134355.1, from coordinate 549,253,000 downwards.
GGAACAAGACCCTTGGGGTTTTTTCTGGGACCCCGTACAACCGTCTCCCATACCTTACCCAAGGGCTCCGTCCCCGGTACCAGACCCCGTCCAGGAGCGGCTGCTTGCTGAGACCATCGCCCGGGAGATGATGGCCGGTCCCCGGGGCGAAGAGCTGGCGCTACAGTTCACTACCGGTATAGTCGTGAAGTTTAATCAACAAGAGGGCTACGGCTTTATCCGTGAAGAGACAACCGGAGACGACTACTTTTACAACCGGGTACATCTGGATGTGGAAGGTTTACCACAGCGCCTGCACACACTCTATCCGGGCGAGAAAGTCCAGTTCCTACCTGAGGCGGGAAGCCGCGGCCTTTTCGCGGTCGGAGTGACCACAATGCCGACCCCACGAGAAGCCGCTCAATGGCATCAGGAGATAGAGTGGGAAGAACATCAAAGCCGGCGGCGGATCCAGTCAAGACCGGTGCTGGCTGAAGCCTCTCACTCCCGACGTACCCTCGCGGTGGCTCCGGAGATGATGCCCGGACCGACTCCTGGCCCGGAAAGAGAGACCCCGGCGGTGCTGGCGGTCAATCAGAGCATAACCAACCACCCGGTGATTGTTCTGGACGTGCCTCAGCCACCCCGGGGAGCGACCCCATCACCCCCGCCGGGGAATGAAGAGATCGCGACATCCGAGGCCGCCGTTGCTCCGGAATCTTTTCGAAGGCTACGTCGACAGCCCGGGCAGTCCCTGTCCGACTACATCCAGGCACAAAGAGCCGAGTGGAAGCGAGCCTGGCCTCCAGCGTAAAGCGTCCTGATCGGCTCGTGCGAAGACCGGTGTTGTTGTTTGACCGGCAGAAGTTATGTTAAGTCCGGAGGGAGTCTGCGGCTGGACTGAGCCAGGGGCTCCCCCGTGTTGCCGAAAAGGAGAAGTGCTGTTTAAGTGTTGTGGTTCTCTTGTTTAAACGACCAAGACCGGGAGTGCCACGTTGGCCTCCGGGCACACCCAAGACCGGGAGCGCTACCAAGCCTCCGGGCATCACCAAAGACCGGGAGCGCTGCTCAGCCTCCGGGCGCCACCTAAGACCGGGAGCTCCCAGTTGAACTCCGGGCGCTGAACTGGTTCGTAGTTTTAAATATGTGTGTTATTTTATGTGGGAGCCGTGTCGGGAGGCTCGGGTTTTAAGTGGGGAGGTGTGTAGTGGGTGGGCAGACCCCTACAAAAGAAACATAGTCATCCGGAAATGTTAATGTTGTTTTAATAAAAGTGTTTTACTGTTATTGTATTGTATTGTGTTAGGGCACCCCCTAGTGGCCGGGTGGGATGGCTGTCGCCACAAGGAAAGAGGAGGAGCCGGCAGAAACCAGGGGAAGATAAAAAGTGTGTGTGGGGTAGAAAGTGGCAGTTGGGCCCGGGAGGAGTGAGTGAACAACAAAGGGGCAGAGTGTGGGAGCTGATTTGATCGGGGACGCCGGAGAAGACAGGAGAAGACGATACCTCAGCAAGTGAAGCAGCTGGTGTGGGTCCGGCTTGTGGGTAGCTGTTAGTGGGAGCCCGGCGAAGTGGAGTAACCGGTCACACCCCACCAGAGGGAGCGTCAGGGCAGGTTGTCCCCCAGCTCAAGCAAGTGTACCCGGTATACATAACTGCACTGTTTTTGGGAGAAGAAGTGTGAAAATAAAACATGTCGTTTATTTGCATTGAACCCTGCCTGAAGCGTGTTTTTGCGCCGGATGAACGTTGCACCACCACACTCTGCCCCACCGAGTCATCTCCCGACCTTGAAGTAGTGATGGAGTCAGGGGAGAGCCTTGGATTTACAAAGGCCACGACTACAAGGCCGGAGGCGCCCCTGGCCCCTCACTACATGACTACAGGGCAGGTCTCCAACAACTAAGATCTTTGTTCCTGTGTGCATTTGCAAACATTAATCTGGCTTTTTATGGGGTTTTTTTTGAGTAATGGCTTCCTCCTGGCAGAGTGAACTTTCATCCCACGTAGATACAGTACTCGTTTCACTGTGGATAATGACAAACTTACCAGGATCTTCACAAGGTCTTTTGATTTTGTTCTTGGGTTAATAGTCACATGTCTGACCAAAGTAAATTCATCTGTTACACAGAACTCGTCTCCAACCTGAGCGGCATGATGGCTGGACTTTTCCACCTCGTTTGTATTTTCATATAATTGTTTGTACAGATGAACAAGGCACCTTCAGCTATCTGGAAATTACAGTCAAGGATGAACCAGACTTGTGTAAAGGCCCCGTCACACTAAGCAACATCGCTAGCAACATCGCTGCTAACGAACAACTTTTGTGACGTAGCAGCGATGTTGCTAGTGATGTCGCTGTGTGTGACATCCAGCAACAACCTGGCCCCTACTGTGAGGTCGTTGGTTGTTGCTGAATGTCCTGGGCCATTTTTTAGTTGTTGCTGTCCCGCTGTGAAGCACAGATCGCTGTGTGTGACAGCGAGACAGCAACAACTAAATGTGCAGGCAGCAGGAGCCGGCTTCTGCGGAGGCTGGTAACCATAGTAAACATCGGGTAACCAAGAAGCCCTGTCCTTGGTTACCCGATATTTACCTTTGTTACCAGCCTCCGCCGCTCTCACTGTCAGTGCCGGCTCCTGCTCTGTGCACATGTAGCTGCAGGACACATCGGGTAAATTAACCCGATGTGTACTGTAGCAAGGAGAGCAGGGAGCCAGCGCTAAGCATTGTGCGCTGCTCTGTGCACATTTAGCTGCAGTACACATCGGGTAATTAACCCGATGTGTGCTGTAACTAGGAGAGCAAGGAGCCAGCGCTAAGCGGTGTGCGCTGCTCCCTGCTCTGTGCAGCTGCACCCTGTACTCTATATATGTACCCTGTGCAGCTGCACCCGGTGTGCGCTGCTCCCTGCTCTGTGCACATTTAGCTGCAGCACACATCAGGTAATTAACCCGATGTGTGCTGTAACTAGGAGAGCAGGGAGCCAGCGCTCAGTGTGCGCTGCTCCCTGCTCTCTGCACATGTAGCTGCGTGCGCTGGTAACCAAGGTAAATATCGGGTTGGTTACCCGATATTTACCTTAGTTACCAAGCGCAGCATCTTCCACGCGGCACTGAGGTCTGGTCACTGGTTGCTGGTGAGCTCACCAGCAACTCGTGTAGTTGTTTAGTGTGACTGAACCTTAAGTCCACAGTTCTCTTTGATCTTGGCTGATTTGTTTTGACTTTACCATAATGCTACACAAAGAAGCAGTGAGTTTCAGATGTGCATTAAAATACATCCACAGATACAGTCAGGGCCAGAAATATTTGGACAGTGACACAAGTTTTGTTATTTTAGCTGTTTACAAAACCATGTTCAGAAATACAATTATATATATAATATGGGCTGAAAGTGCACACTCCCAGCTGCAATATGAGAGTTTTCACATCCAAATCGGAGAAAGGGTTTAGGAATCATAGCTCTGTAATGCATAGCCTCCTCTTTTTCAAGGGACCAAAAGTAATTGGACAAGGGACTCTAAGGGCTGCAATTAACTCTGAAGGCGTCTCCCTCGTTAACCTGTAATCAATGAAGTAGTTAAAAGGTCTGGGGTTGATTACAGGTGTGTGGTTTTGTATTTGGAAGCTGTTGCTGTGACCAGAAAACATGCGGTCTAAGGAACTCTCAATAGAGGTGAAGCAGAACATCCTGAGGCTGAAAAAAAAGAAAAAATCCATCAGAGAGATAGCAGACATGCTTGGAGTAGCAAAATCAACAGTCGGGTACATTCTGAGAAAAAAGGAATTGACTGGTGAGCTTGGGAACTCAAAAAGGCCTGGGCGTCCACGGATGACAACAGTGGTGGATGATCGCCGCATACTTTCTTTGGTGAAGAAGAACCCGTTCACAACATCAACTGAAGTCCAGAACACTCCCAGTGAAGTAGGTGTATCTGTCTCTAAGTCAACAGTAAAGAGAAGACTCCATGAAAGTAAATACAAAGGGTTCACATCTAGATGCAAACCATTCATCAATTCCAAAAATAGACAGGCCAGAGTTAAATTTGCTGAAAAACACCTCATGAAGCCAGCTCAGTTCTGGAAAAGTATTCTATGGACAGATGAGACAAAGATCAACCTGTACCAGAATGATGGGAAGAAAAAAGTTTGGAGAAGAAAGGGAACGGCACATGATCCAAGGCACACCACATCCTCTGTAAAACATGGTGGAGGCAACGTGATAGCATGGGCATGCATGGCTTTCAATGGCACTGGGTCACTTGTGTTTATTGATGACATAACAGCAGACAAGAGTAGCTGGATGAATTCTGAAGCGTACCGGGATATACTTTGAGCCCAGATTCAGCCAAATGCCGCAAAGTTGATCGGACGGCGCTTCATAGTACAGATGGACAATGACCACAAGCATACAGCCAAAGCTACCCAGGAGTTCATGAGTGCAAAAAAGTGGAACATTCTGCAATGGCCAAGTCAATCACCAGATCTTAACCCAATTGAGCATGCATTTCACTTGCTCAAATCCAGACTTAAGACGGAAAGACCCACAAACAAGCAAGACCTGAAGGCTGCGGCTGTAAAGGCCTGGCAAAGCATTAAGAAGGAGGAAACCCAGCGTTTGGTGATGTCCATGGGTTCCAGACTTAAGGCAGTGATTGCCTCCAAAGGATTCGCAACAAAATATTGAAAATAAAAATATTTTGTTTGGGTTTGGTTTATTTGTCCAATTACTTTTGACCTCCTAAAATGTGGAGTGTTTGTAAAGAAATGTGTACAATTCCTACAATTTCTATCAGATATTTTTGTTCAAACCTTCAAATTAAACGTTACAATCTGCACTTGAATTCTGTTGTAGAGGTTTCATTTCAAATCCAATGTGGTGGCATGCAGAGCCCAACTCGCGAAAATTGTGTCACTGTCCAAATATTTCTGGACCTAACTGTATGTCTCTGAATAACTCAGATGTTGCCAATAAACTTATCAGAAGCTTGCAAGGACATGATATCATCATATGGACTGTCCTACATTGTTTAAGGGCATAGTACTCTTACTGTATGTAAACTTTTGACTTTGCAGAAAGTAATAAAAATGCCTGAAAACACTCTCTTTCTCTCATTATTATGGCTTTTGGCAAATATATATAATTTCTAGGTTAATTAGGTAATCCTAATTGGCCTAATACATGAAAGGTTTATTTTGATTTCATGTCAGATGACAAAAACATGCATATGTGTCTTTTTAGATAGTGAATCTTGTTTCAACTGTGTCAGGGTCTAACGTGTAAATCTGCTTTTGGCCTCCTTGTTATGCTCATGGTTATTGGGCTATTCCTATATTCTATATCTACCAGCCCACAGCCGTCCCAGACGTGAAGCATCACTTGAGAGGTTCAAATTCTGGCAATTTGGATTGACTTTTCCCGATGCCCTGGTGACTTAGGTGGTGAGGTAATGGTGCTTGGAGTTGTTATCAGCTGTAAAGTGTCAAAAGGACAGCTGACATTGAACACTGCTGTAATGGAGAGGTGTCTATAAGACACTCCTCAACGCTTTCCCTTGTTCACCACTTTATTGGAAAAAAAAATTATTCCATGAAGGTTTCACTTAGGCCACCAAGTCCAACAAAGTCCAGCAAATCCTCCAATGAACAAAGCTTCTGGAGTCTTGTCCTAACACTCCATATGCTTTGTCAACAGCCATATCTGGGTCACACAGCGGTGACATTAGTAACATTACCACTTTTCAGTTGCCAAGTCACAGCAGTGTGACCCAGAACATTGGAAGGGTGGTAACGTTACTAATGTCACCGCTCTTCAGTTGCTGGGTCTTGCACAGAGTGATTTGGAAGTGGCTGTTAGCAAAGTCTATGGAGAGTTAGGACAAGGCTCCATAAGCCTTGCTCATAGGTTTCATTGAAGCCGCTGGACTACGTCGGACCTGTATGGGATATTTAACAAGGGACAGTGTTTTGTTTTTGTTGCGTGGATGTAATCTCCCGGTGCCTACCTGAACGCAACCTCAGATCCTCACAAGATGTCCTTCTCTACTCCTCTCTTATCTCCTCTTCCAACAATCGCATACAAGATTTCTCCTGTGCCTCCCCCATACTCTGGAAAGGCTCTATCCCAGCATATCAAACTCTCTCCTACCGTGGAAAGCTTCAAGAGGAACCTGAAGACCAATCTCTTCCAATAAGCCTACAACCTACAATAACCCTCAGTCCAGTACACCACTGCGCAACCAACTCTGTCCTCACCTCTTGTACCCTCAACCATCCCCTGTAGACTGCGAGCCCTTGCTGGCAGGGTCTTCTCTCCTCCTATACCAGTCTGTTTTGTACTGTTAATAATTGTTGTACTTGTTTTTATGTATACCCTTTTCATTTGGAAAGCGCCACGGAATAAATGGCGCTATAATAATAAATAATAATTTCTCTGTGTGTATGTTTTTTTTTTCAGGTATCCATTTGTAGACTATGTCAGATTCAGTCGACTATGTCAGGACTGAGTGGGGTTTTTGTTTTTCTTTAATAAAGTGGTGAGCAAGGGAAAGTGTTTATTTCAATAAAGAATATCTGTGTGTTTTTCCTTTTTATTACTGGGCTAGCAATAGGGGTGTCTGCATCAGTACTTTATGTCAGCTGTGTTTTTGGACTTTGGACTATATACAGCTGATATCAACCACAAGCACCATTATCCTAACTGCCAAGGCACCAGAGCAGCGAGAAGCACCACAATTGGAGCATCTCATGTGATGTGCCACTTCTGGGGCAACTGCAGGCTGGAATATTTAGGCTGGGAAGAGTCCAATAATCACATAGCATCCCAGCCTAATAATGTCAGCTCACAGCTGTCTGCTTCACCTTTGCGGGTTACCAAAAATAGGGTGAAATCACACATTGATTTTTTTTTTCATTTAATTATTTGGTTAATAGAAAGCTGTACAATTTATCTTCCTATTATCTAGCTATAATTATCTTTGCAAGTCTTTAAAACATAATCAGTAATTTATTGAATGTATTTTATTCTGGTACATGTCACATGGATAGAAAAACTGTACATATGGATGGACAATATTGACAGTCTCACACTTTTTTTTTTTATATATGCATGTGTGAAGGTGGCCTTAACAAGGAGCAGATTTGTTTTTAATTGAAAATCCACAGCAATGGCCATTATAACGGGAATGGGTTTTAAATCCTATTCACACTGTAGAAATAAAAAATGTCCCAACCCAAATTCTACTACAGATTACTCCACTGTTACTGCAAAGGGTTAAATAAACATTATGCATAGCTTTGCTTATGCATAGCATTGATTAAACTATTGGAAACTTCCATATATAAATACCGGCTTATGACACTGGACATCAATGACTCTTGTTTGTGACCAAAAATCGTGAAAAAAAAAAAAGATTTTAAAGATCAAAACACTAAGTGTTTGATACATCTTCTGTACTCGCAGGCGAAGTTTATATGAAAGTATTCTGTAGCAAACTTTCTAGTGGGGAAAAAAAATGCACAAATTTTTTTTCTTTACTGCATAATTAGTTGTAGAAACACTGCTAACGTGTCACATTTCCTCACTATGCATGTCACAGAGTGAAATGTGTAAAGTGACATCCTATATACTGTACATCTGCAACACAGGTCAATTTGCACAAAGATTCTAGATTTTTTTTTTTCCCCTCACAAAATATGGATTTGATAAAAATTTCACTCTGCGACTACTTTAATCAACAGAGTAGTTTTTGTCCATAATTATAGAGGAGTGAACCCGTTGGTGGGGTCAGCCGGACTTAAGATGAAGTTCAGTTTGGGACCTGGACCTGACGTGAACCCCATTGGAAGTCACTAATTGGGCAGTTCGGGTTTCCGCACACAGCTAGCTGTAAACGGAACACTTCCAGGAGAGGCTGGGTGGGCAGTTAATTTTTTGTGTACACTACATCCGCTTACATTGTTGTTACCCCCAGTGCGTGCCAATCAAACATTGTAAGCAGCTCGCACTGGGCTGAGCACAGAGTGTACCAGAGCACAGTGATGCTTGGACATTTAGTTTGCATACAGTTGTGCTCAAAAGTTTACATACCGCGGCAGATTTTTCGCTTTTGGGCCCTTTTTTCAGAGAATATGAATAACACAAACTTTTTGTCTATTCATGGTTAGTGTTTGGGTGAAGCTATTTATTGTCAAACTACTGTCTTCTCTTTTTAAATCATAATGACAACCAAAAACAGCCAAATGACGTGATCAAAAGTTCACATAACCCAGTTCTTAATACCGTGTATTGCCCCCTCTAACATCAATGACAGCTTGAAGTCTTTTGTGGTAGTTGTGGATGAGGCTCTTTATTTTCTCAGATGGCATAATTGCCCGTTCCTCTTGGCAAAAAGCTTCCAGCTCCTGTAAATTCATGGGCTTTCTTGCATGAATTGCGCGCTTGAGTTCTCCCCAGAGTGGTCAGGAGATTGAGATGGCCACTCCAGAACCTTCACATTGTTTTGCTGTAGCAAATGACAGGTCGACTTGGCTCCTGTATTTCAGCTGATGTTATTTGTGGGGGGGTTTTTGCATCCCAAACATATTTCTTTGCAGTTGCAGCTAAAATTCTTGTTGGTCTACCTGCTCATGGTTTGGTTTTTACAGAGACCCTGATTTCCATTTGTTAATCACAGTTTGAACATTGCTGACTGGCATCATCAATTCCTTGGATATCTTTTTGTATACCTTTCCTGTTTTACATAGTTGAACTATCTCTTCCCATAGATCTATTGATAATTCTGTTTTGCCAATGACTCACAATCCAGAAATGTCAGTGGCTGAAAGATAGACACAAGAGTCTGTCTGGATCTTAGAAACTCACTCAGCTTTTATGCACATACACGGATTACAAGCAAACAGGTCACAGGTGAGGATGTTACCTTTATTAGCCATTCAAACCCATTTGTGTCAACTTCTGTGCATGTTATCAGGCCACAATCACCCGGATCTGTAAACCATTATGATTTCAAAAGAGAAAACACAGTATTTTGACAATAGCTTCACCCAACCACTATCATTCATAATCTCTGGGGGGGAAAAAAAAAGACCAAGAAAGCAAAAAAAATCTCGTCCAGGATATGTAAACGTTTGAGCACTACTGTACATAAAGCATCCAAACTCTGAACTTTAAGTCTGTCTTTTTTTTTTTTTTAAAGTCTGTGATCAGTACGAACAGCGAACCTCGGGTTTGCTCATCTCTATCCACAATATCCTGTACACCTGGTGTGCACACAGTTGTAGTCCCCAACATAGCCCACACACTTTCGTTGTGCAAATTTACTTGCAAACTGGCCACATTTTTTTTCCAATAAAATAAAAACCCACATTTTCATAGGACCTTTATGGGTGACCGTATGCTGAATAGTCTTCTGTTGTAACAGCTACAATGGTTGTAGCGGACACTTGAGATTAGTCAAGTCTGGTATATAAACCACGTTCAGAAAAAGAAAGTCACGAACAGAAGTATCTCCACTCACCCCCTACCCCACATTTTTTCACTTGTGAATTGTGCAGCAGGTTGCATTTTTAATTAAAGCCAACCCATTCACGTCTAATGGGAAAATCTGCAATAAAAACAAATAAATAGGTGGAATTAGCATACTGTGGATTTACAAATCCATTCAAAAAGGTCATTATTCAGCCAGAATAGCGTAAACTTTGCTGGTACAATACCAGATATCAAACATCAGAATATACCATCACTTTGCAATCCTCAAGAAAAGACAGTAGGCACATTCGTCTTTCCGAAGTGTTACTACAAGTTAGCAATCACTCAATGGGACTACAGATTTGTTTGCACATTTCTGGCCATAATCCCACTAGACATGTACTGCAATAAACGAGTCCATGCATGTCTAGACAGTGCATGACGGTATGTACACAAATCACAAACTTGCAGTCATGCACCCGCTGCATCCTCAAAATACCCTGAGGCTGGACAACCCCTTTAAAAACAAGTTAGTGCAGGTAGTGCAATCAGTGCTTAGGGCAGCATTAATAAACTTATATGTCACACAGATAGAATTCACCTTTATAAAACAATCCTTGTTACTCAAGGGGCAAAATTCATGTTTTTGTACAAACAATAAAAGGAGAAATACACTTGTAATCTCTGTCACAGTTCACATAGCAGGTTCCTTTATTTTCATTATTTTAAGGCTATATGAAATTGAAATCACTTTAATGTGAGAAAACAGAAGAAACTAGAAATGAAAGTTACAAAGCAGATCCTATATGGAAAACAAAATTACAATGTGTGCTCTGTAGAAGTACAATATGCTCTGACATGTGTAATGAGAACTTATAGGGATTATAATGATCCACACAGAAACAAAAAAAAAATAAGAGATTGGCAATTAAAAGTCTGTAAGAGAATCAGATTTACTCAGGGTATCATGAATAATAAAACAAACTCAAAACATTACAATTAGGTGGGAATTGCCACCATATTTAAAAGGTCCATGCTGGTAGAATTAACAGACCTCATTCACAGTGCAGCCAAGTAGTGTAAATGATACCATAGAGATGTACAGCTCCTGTGCACTGTCACACAGGCACCATTGGACTCGATTCTTCCCTTGTAAGATATACATATAAGGGAGATTAGATTTTAAAGTGTGGGCAGTCAATGAAACGCCAATGACTTTGCCAAATCTGAAAATAATCCAACAGTAAAAACCCAACATGAAATCTGCAGCATAATAAGGTATAGTAGAGGGCACAGTGGCAACCCTATAACAGTTGTTTTCAAGAAGCTTATGGAGACAAGTCCCAATCTCTCCTGTAGAGATGTTGCAGTAAAAATTAGCATTACATAGTGTCCAACTAAATTAACTGGATATCTGGCAGGGACCATTAGCCAAGATTTTAGCCACAGGCTCCATAAAAGAGCAACCAGATGGGGTTCATCAGAAAGGCAACATGTGGGCGAGGGCATGTGAGAAGCATCTAAGGCTATGTGCGCACGTTGCGTACAGTTCACTGCAGAAATTTCTGCAGCGATCTGAAGAGCACATGTGCGCTTTAAATCGCTGCAGAAATGTCCGTAGTGAAGCAGATTCCATGCGCTCTGCCTGCAGCTCCTGCCATAGACAGAGCAGGAGCTGCCGGCAAAGCGCACGGAAGAAGTGACATGTCACTTCTTTTTACGCAGCGCTTCGCTCTAAAACGCCACATGCGGACGGCCCCTGCACAATCTCCATAGACTGTGCAGGGGACGCAGGACGCATGCAGTTACGCTGCGCTACAAAGCGCAGCGTAACTGCATGTATTTACGCAACGTGCGCACATAGCCTAAAACCGCTTTACAGCATGAATGGACAGGTACGAATGGACAGGCTAATTGCAGGTTATGGTAGTACTACTAAAATACTCACATTTATAGACTCAAATAGAAAATCACAAATTTCTTAACGGGTGAGCCTGCCAGCTGAGATTTGTTAAAATCTACTTAAGGCCTCATTCAGACATCCGAGATTACCCATGTACACAAATTGTTAAGAGTCCTTTGGATCCAAGTTTCATCAGTGTTTGCTCAGTATGTCTTTTTAACATCAATGGTTTTTCACAAATTGTTAAATAAAAATGTAAAGCCTCTCCTATCCTTTGCGATGTTAATGGAAAGCAAGCAAGGAGACTGCACACTGATGCCATCTGTGTACTACGGTCTGTGATTTTTCCCATGAACTTGTATTTGCACTCTTCATCCATGATACGGGTTTAACCCCTTCACGACCTTGGACGGATCTATCCGTCATGGATCGTGTCCCGTTAAGCCCCGCCTCCTTCCGCGGGCAGGCGGCGGCGGTCGGCACACATATCAGCTGTTTTCAACAGCTGACATGTGTGCCTGCTAGCCGTGGGTGGAATCGCTTCCACCCGCGGCAATTAACCCCTTAAATCTTGCTGCCAAAGTCTGGCAGCAAGATCTAAATGCGCGCGGCCATGTTTTTTACTTACCGCCGCCCCCACCGGAAGTCACGTGCGTCATCACGTGACTATCTGTGGTTGCCATCGTAGCACATGGTCATGTGATGACGCCTGCAGCTACGAAGTTTCACTTTCGTTTTTCCTCGGCCTGGAGCAGAGGGAAAAAGAAAGTGACTATTTCTGCTGTTTACAGCTGTATAGCTGTGATCAGCAGATAGCGATCGGATTGCTGATCGCTATAGCCCCCTAGGGGGACTAGTAAAATAAAAAAAATAAAAAAAGTAAAATAAAAAAAGTTTAAAAAAAAAAAACAAAAACCCTAAAAGTTCAAATCACCCCCCTTTCACCCCATTGAAAATTACAGGGTTAAAAAATAAATAAATATACACATTTGATATCGCCGCGTTCAGAAATGCCCGATCTATCAAAATATAAAATCAATTAATCTGATTGGTAAACGGCGTAGTGGCAAAAAAATTCCAAACGCCAAAATTACGTTTTTTGGTCGCCGCATGTTTTACGCAAAATGCAATAACAGGCGATCAAATCGTAGCATAAGCGCAAAAATAGTACCATTAAAAATGTTAGCTCGAGACGCAAAAAATAAGCAGTCACTGAGCCATATGTCCCGAAGAATGAGAACGCTACGTGTTTCGGAAAATGGCGCAAAACGTACGCCACTTTTATTGGACAAACTTGTGAATTTTTTTTAACCCCTTAGATACAAGTAAACCTATACATGTTTGGTGTCTACAAACTCGCACCGACCTGAGGCATCACATAGATACATCAGTTTTACCATACAGTGAACACGGTGAATAAAACATCCCAAAAACTATTGTGCGATCACACTTTTTTTTTGGCAGTTTTTCCACACTTGGAATTTTTTTGCTGTTTTCCAGTACACTATATGGTGAAACCTATGGTTTCATTTAAAAGTACAACTCGTCCTGCAAGAAACAAGCCCTCATATGGCAAGATTGACGGAATAATAAAAAAGTTACGGCTCTCGGAAGAAAAGGAGCAAAAGACAAAAACGCAAAATCGGAAAGTGCCCGGGGGCTGAAGGGGTTAAAAAGAAAACAACCACAAAAACGACATTACCGTGCTCTTTGCACGAACATAGTCTGCAAAAAAACACCAGGTTGATCTGTGAATCCTAGACACTGTTTTCACAGATAGAACATGTATGCGAAAATGGATGTCTGAATGACGCCTTAAGCCCGAGGGCTACATAGTCCCAGTGAGAATCTTAGAATTATTTTTCCAAATGCAGATACTGCAGCAAATTCCTATTAAAACAATGTTGTGTTTTTTAAAATTAACAAATAAAAAAAAACAGTAAGGATTTAAGGCCATGCTTTTGAGGTAACCCTCCATTGTAAACATGGACTTTTGGAATTTATTTCATTAAGTCAAATGTATACATATTACAATCAGGGTAAAGCCACAGCAAAGATGTTCATTTACATGTAATCGTGCATCACAAACTACTGCACTTTATAGCTGTAACTTTAGGTCATGTTCCCCTGTAGCATAAATGCTGTTTTTCCACATGGTGTCTGCACCAATCTGTTTAATTTGTGTGTGGATTAAAGTTTCTAATGTGCCTTTTAGTAAAGAAAGAAAACAAAAAAAAATGCTCTTAAAAAAATGCATTTGTGATTGCATATGGGCTTCAAGGCTTTCCCCATAGACTTAGATGAACAAGAATGCACCAAAAATGAAACGCGCTGCTGAAATTTTCTGCACCGAAAAATGCACGCTGTGGCCAAAAAAAAATACATGGATTTTTTGCGGTGCTTTTTTTGTGAATTCAATGTCTGGAAGGGCAAAAAAAAAAAAAACACCGCAGGAAAAAAAAATTAACATGCTGCTTTTTTTGCACAAAAAACTGCAAGGAAAAAGAAGCAAGCGCATAGCATTTCTGCTTTCTCATACACTTTTCTGAGAGAAGGGTAGACATGCAGATTTGAGCAACAAACCACCAAAAACTGCACCGTGCACACAGGACCTTAAACATATAGCGAACATGAATTTTCATGAAATCGCATCCACTTTACTAGGACCATTAACCCCTTCACGACCAATGACATGTATACCATCCTTGGCAGTTTATGTCCCTTTAATGCGGGCTAATCAGCAGACATGTGCAGCCATCTCCAATCCACCCGTCCCTGTTAACCCCTTAGATTGCGCTGTTAAAGGGAACCAAACATCAGGATTTTCATGTATAAGGTGCAGCCAGTGCAGTACTGGCACTATCAGGCACATTGTGTACATATTTTCCAACCACCAAAGAACTCAACGGGAAGGTGTTTTGACCTAAAACAATCAACTTTATTAATTCTCATAAAATTATCATCAATTGATCAAGCAGAGATCTCAATTTCATCATCACACTAGACGTGGCAACATACCCATATTGCCCCAGTGAATCTTCAAAATGCCGAGAATGCACAATTATTCCTCCAGTACTCAAGGTTTTTTATATATAGAAACTTCGATTTAAGATTTCCGCCCTAAATAGTGGGTGTACTGGTATAATTGGGGTTTAGATCCTAGGGATCATTCTGCTGTTTCTTAGGAATACTGGTTTACAAAAAGTTTTTGCCTGGGCTCAATCAGTAATCCCGCATTCATATATCATATATCCCAGTGAAACCTACATAATACCATAACAATTCAGCCGACCAGCAAATGACAGTGTAGTCACTGAACCTGGACTCCCCCCCCTCCATTATAGTAAAGTCTCTCCGGCGATGGGTAGATACACTGACCTGACAGTTGATAGTAAATTGTGTGCCCGTCCTCTGTCCCGACGCGCGTTTCCCACTTCTTCAGGGGACGTGTCCCCTGAAGAAGTGGGAAACGCGCGTTGGGACAGAGGACGGGCACACAATTTACTATCAACTGTCAGGTCAGTGTATCTACCCATCGCCGGAGTGACTTTCCTATAATGGAGGGGGGGGGAGTCCAGGTTCAGTGACTACACTGTCATTTCCTGGTCGGCTGAATTGTTATGGTATTATGTAGGTTTCACTGGGATATATGATATATGGATGCGGGATTACTGATTGAGCCCAGGCAAAAACTTTTTGTAAACCAGTATTCCTAAGAAACAGCAGAATGATCCCTAGGATCTAAACCCCAATTATACCAGTACACCCACTATTTAGGGCGGAAATCTTAAATCGAAGTTTCTATATATAAAAAACCTTGAGTACTGGAGGAATAATTGTGCATTCTCGGCATTTTGGAGATTCACTGGGGTAATATGGGTATGTTGCCACGTCTAGTGTGATGATGAAATTGAGATCTCTGCTTGATCAATTGATTGTTGATAATTTTATGAGAATTAATAAAGTTGATTGTTTTAGGTCAAAACACCTTCCCGTTGAGTTCTTTGGTGGTTGGAAATTATTGCTGGTGTAAAACCTAAGTATGAGGTTAATGGTTTTTGGACAAGTGACGTATACATTGTGTACATACCATCAGGGGGCAGCTCGGGTGTTTAGTCAGCGAAATCCAACTTTATAAAGTTTGAAAATTCGTGCACTTTTTGATTGACGTGTGCACCTCTCTCCTAATGTCCGGGCGTGTTATGGACGTGTATCCCCGCCCTCTGTTCCTCCCTCTCACTGGCCGTATGTAAATTCCTCTCTTCAGAAACATGGCGCCGGAGTTGGCACCTGCGCATAGCGCTCATCTCCGGCGCCATGTTTCTGAAGCCCGCTGTACTTAATATTTTGCAGGAGAGGGCGGCGCATGTGCCCTCGCTTCTTCAGATCCTGTTGTGACCGCGGGACGCGCGTGGTCACAACAGGACTGCAGAACAGCTGATGAGAGGGCGCGATTACCTGCAGCTAATCGCGTCCTCATCAGCTGTTCTGTAGTCCTGTTGTGACGTGCGCTCCCGCGGTCACAACGGGATCTGAAGAAGCGAGGGCGCATGCGCCGCCCTCTCCTGCAAAATACTAACTACAGCGGGCTTCAGAAAAATGGCACCGGAGATAAGCGCTATGCGCAGTCGCCAACTCCGGCGCCATGTTTCTGAAGAGAGGAATTTACATACGGCCAGAGAGAGGGAGGAACAGAGGGCGGGGATACACGTGCATAACCCGCCCGGACATTAGGAGAGAGGTGCACACGTCAATCAAAAAGTGCACGAATTTTCAAACTTTATAAAGTTGGATTTCACTGACTAAACACCCGAGCTGCACCCTAATAGTATGTACAGCCTGTGCCTCATAGTGCCAGTATTGCACTGGCTGCACCTTATACATGAAAATCCTGATGTTTGGTTCCCTTTAAACTCTGTTCCCCTCTGCCATTGGTGGCCCTGTGACACAATCATGGGGTCAAATGAGGAACCATGTTGCTGTCATTCACAGGAGATCAGCATTTCTGCTGTTCAGAGTGAGGCTGAAGCATCGCTTTGATCAGCATAAGCAATCACAGGCATAAAGTCCCCTTGGGGGACTAGTAAAATATAAAACTAAAGTTAAAAAATATGAAAAAAAAAAAAAATCAAATCACCCCCTTTTTTGCCCCATTGAAACAAACCCCAAAACAAAAACAAATTTGATATCGCTACATTCAGAAATGCCCGATCTATCAAATTATAAAATCAATTAATCCGAACAGCAATGAACATTGGGAGAAGAGGAAAAAAAAAAAATCAATGCCAGATTTACTTTTTTTTGGTTGTCGCAACATTGCATTAAAATGCAATAAAAGGCGATCAAAAGATAGCATAACCAAAAATTGTATATTTAAAAATGCCAGCTGAAGAGACGAAAAAAAATAAGCCATCACAGAGCCCCAGATCCTGAAAAATGAGAGCGTAACAGGCGTTGGAAAATGGCGAGAAAAGCACAGGGTTTTTTTTCTAACTTTGATATAAGTAAAGCTATACATGTTTGATATCTACGAACTCGCACTGACTTGGGAAATCATATTACCAGTTTAGTTTTACTAAATAGAGAACATGGTAAATTAAACAAAATTGCGGAATTGCACTTTCACCGCATTTGTATCCCGTTTTCCAGTACAATATGGGGCAGAAGAATGGTGTCATTCAAAAAGTACAACTATCCCTGCAAAATACAATCCCTCACATAGGTATATTGACAAAAAAAAAAATAAAAAAAAATTAATGACTCTTGGAGGAAGGGGAAATCGCCCAAGGGTGAAGGAATTTAAAGGGAGTCTATCAGTCAGATCAACCATCCTAAGCAGTCTATATTGGCATGTAGGTCATAATTCCCCTTATATTAAAAGTAGTCTCTTAAGGCTGATTCTCATGCAGATCTGCGTCCGGCCTGTAGATTGGAGCAACTCATTTACATACAAGTGTATATCAATAAATTAGAATATCATCAAAGTGTTAATTTCAGTAATTCAATTTAAAAAGTGAAACACATATACATTATTATATAGAGTAGTCATTACAGAGTGATCTATTTTAAGTTTTTATATCTGTTAATGTTGATTATGGCTTACAGGAACAATACCAAACCCACAGCTGATTAACAAATTGGTTCCCTTTGTACAAAGACCAGAAGAAAAAATTCCCATAAAAAATAAAACTTTAACCATTTAAAAAGTTATAAAATTTACCAAATAGTGTAACACTCACCTTAGTAGTGCAGGGGCAAAAAATGGGTAGATACCAGAATTAGTATTATGAAAAGGGGAGGGGGGGGGGACGCTGTCCCTAATTTTATCACTACCTGACAATGGTGGGTATGACACCCTAAGGTTGTGGCGCCCCCACTCACCAACGGGAGACCATAAAGTCACCCTATAATGCCCTACACTACACTAATATGTGCACCAAACGTGAGCATTAACATTAAAAAAGCAACCTTCTAATAGCATAGCTTGCCAACATAGTACAATGACTTATCTGGCGGCGGTACATCAGACCCTCATGGTCAGATGTCTTACCAACAAGTTTCTCCCTGTTAGCTCTACAGTAGTGATGAGCGAGTACTAAAATGCTCGGGAGCTCGAGGCTCGGGCCGAGCATCTCAAAATACTCGTGTACTCGGCCCGAGCACCGAGCCCAATGTTATCCTATGGGAGACCCGAGTATTATTCTGAAATGACCCCCGGCAGCATGTAGAAACCATAAAACTGTAAATTAAAAAAAAAAAACGTGCGTGTGTGTGTAAGCGTGCATATATATATATACACGCGGAGTGGAGTGCGGGAGGGGCCGTAGCCAAGCGGGGAAGTGTCGGGCTAAAGGCACGGTCATGCTGTGAGGGCCGGCCAATCACTGCAATTCCACAAGTAACAGGGCTGTGGCATTGCAGTGGTCTGCCAGCCAATCCCTGCATAAGGGAAGGCTCTAAAAAGAGCGCCAACATGAAGACCACGAGTACAGCACGAGTATCGCGAAATTACTCGGTCCCCGCCGAGTAGCCAGAGTACAGTGATACTCGTGCGAGTACCGAGTAGTGACAAGCATACTCGCTCAACACTACTCTACAGGGTTCATCATGGGACAGCTACAAACAAACTCCAGGACTGAGGACATTAGATTCTGGTAGCAGCCAGAATCTAGGTGCTGATTCTCCTCACAGCACTTAGATTCTGGCTGCTACCGGGATGTAATATCGTCAGTCCTGGAGTTCATTTGTAGCTGTCCCCTGATGAACCGTGTGAAGCTAACAGGGAGAAACGCATCGGTACGATGTCTGACCATGAGGGTCTTATGTACCGCCGCCAGATAAGTCATTGTACTATGTTGGCAAGCTATGCTATTAGGAGGTTGCTTTTTTTTAATGTTAATTTTCACGTTTAGTGCACATATTAGTGTAGTGTAGAGCATTATAGGGTGACTTTAGGGTCTCCCATCAGTGAATGGGGGCACCACAACCCTAGGGCGTCATACCCTCCATTGTCAGGTAGTGATTAAATCAGGGTAAATTAGGGACAGTCTCCCACCCCCCCCTTTTTCATAATACTAATTCTGGTATCAACCCATTTTTTGCCCTTGCACTACTAGGGTGAGTGTTACACTTTTTGGTAAATTTTATACCTTTTAAATGGTTAAAGGTTATTTATGATTATGGCTCACAGCCAATGAAAACGTAAAAGTCATTAGCTCAAAAAATTAGAATATAAGACTAAATGAAAAAATTATTTTAAACTCAAATGTTGGCACCTACTGAAAAGTCTGTACAGTAAATGCACTCAATACTTGGTCGGTGCTACTTTTGCAGGAATTACTACATCAATGCCGCTTGACATGGAGGCAAATCAGCCTGTGGCACTGCTGAGGCGTTATGGAAGCCCAGGTTGCTTTGATAGCAGCCTTCAGCTAGTCTGCATTGTTAGGTCTGGTGTCTCTTCTTCCTCTTGACCATACACCATAGATTGTCTATGGGGTTTAGAACAGGCGAGTTTGCTGGTCAATCAAGCACAGCAATACTGTGGTTATTAAACCAGGATTTAGTACTTTTGGCAGTGTGGACAGGTGCCAAGTCCTGCTGGAAAATGAAATTTCCTTCTCCAAAAAGCTTGTCAGCAGAGGGAAGCTGAAGTGCTCTAAAATTTCCTGGTAGACAGCTACGCTGACTTTGGTCTTGATAAAACACAGTGGATCTACACCAGCAGATGACATGGCTCCCCAAACCTTCACGGATTGTGGAAACATCACACTACACCTCAAGCAGCTTTGATTGTGGCCTCTCCACTTTTCCTGCAGTCTCTAGGACCTTGACTTCCAAATGAAATTAATTTACTTTCATCTGAAAACATCTTGAACCACAGAGCAACAGTCCAGTTCTTTTTCTCCTTTGCCCAGGTAAGCCGCTTCTGGTGCTGTCTATTGGTCACAAGTGGTTTGACACAAGGAATGCGACAGTTGTAGCCCATGTCCTAGATAAGTCTGAGGGGTGGCTCTTGAAGCACTGACTCCAGCAGCAGTCCACTTCTTGTGAATCTACCCCAAATTTTTGGATGGTCTTTTCTTGACAATCCTATCAAGACTATGGTTATCCTGGTTGCTTGTACACCTTTTTCTACCACACTTTTTCCTTCTACTCAACTTTCCATTAATATGCTTGGATACGGCACTGTGAACAGCCAGCTTCTTTAGCAATGACGTTTTGTGGTTAGCTTCCTTGTGGAGTGTGTCAGTGACTGCCTTCTGGATATCTGTCAAGTCAGCAGTCTTCCCCATGATTGTGTAGCCCAGTGAAACAGACTAAAAGACCATTTTAAACACTTAGGATGCCTTTGCAGTTGTTTCATGGTACTTATTCTAATTTTAGGAGATTATGACTTTTGGCTTTTCATTGTCTGTAAGCTATAATCCTTAACAGAAATAAACACTTGAAATAGATCTCTGTTTGTACGGACTTTATATAATATATGCGTTTGCCTTTTTATATTGAATTACTGAACTAAACTTTTTGATGATATTCTAATTTATTGAGATGCACTTGTATAAGAAAAATCTGGATTTCTTTGGAATAAGACATCAGATCACCGCTATCAAGGCATTTTATTCAGTGTCCTATTACCTACATGGCCATACAGACATCTTAGGAGGATTGGTTCTACCGACTCATTTCCTTTAAATGCAGCCGAACATCCACACAAAAATTCAGCGGAAAAGAACAGCATTAACAGTACATAGGAACAAGCCAATGGAGCATACAAAGTCGTTACAGCTGTTTATTTAAGTATACATCCTCTACTGTACCTCCGGACGCTCCCTATTTAACACTGAGGCACACAACTTTTTATGTATTATTTCTATTTAAAGAGGACCAACCACCAGGATTTTCATATATAAACTAAAGCCAGTGCTATACTGGCACTATCATGATGATTCTAAACATACCTTTAGTTGCGAGATTGGATGTATAATTTCTGAAATATACGCAAGTAAAATTTGTGAAATGCACTGTTACATGATGAGAGGTGCAATGGAATATCTAATAGGTGGGTCGGGTTTTGCTAGTTATTTGCACTAGTCTACCTGCCAGTCCTTTCTCCATCTGTGTTGTTACAGGAGGGAGGAAGGAGCGAGGAAGGACAGGGGGAGGAAGGACAGGCAGACAGATGGGCGGGAATTAGCAAAGCCCCACCCACCTATTAGATATTCTGTTGCACCTCTCATCACACGACAGTGCATTTCACAAAACTTTACGTGCCTATATTTCACAAAGTATACATTCAATCTCAAAACTAAAAGGTATGTTTAGAATCACCATTCTAGGGCCAGTATAGCACCTGCTTTAGTTTATATATGAAAATCCAGGTGGTTGGTACTCTATAATAAAAAAAATTAAAAAAAAAATGGTGGCAAGATTAATCAGATGCTGTAAAGTATTGGGGAATAGTGAAGGAGATATAGTACAGTGGCATATGGATTCACAAGGACTGCACAGATAAGGCGTTTCCTAAGGCAACACAATGACCGCTAAGAATACCCACATTTGTACAGTGCCTTGCAAAAGTATTCGGCCCCCTTGAATTTTTCAACCTTTACACACATTTCAAGCTTCAAAGATTTAAAATTTTATGCTGAAGAATCAACAAGTGCGATACAATTGTGAAGTTGAACGAAATTTATTGCGCATTTTAAATTTTTGTAACAAAACTGAAAATTGGGGCGTGCAATATTATTCGGCCCATTTAAGTTAATACTTTATAGCGCCACCTTTTTCTGCTATTACAGCTGCAAGTCGCTTGGGGTATGTGTCTATCAGTTTTAGACATCAATTCGAGAGACTAAAATTCTTGCCCATTCTTCCTTTGCAAACAGCTCGAGCTGAGTGAGGTTGGATGGAGAGAGTCTGGACAGCAGTTTTCAGCTCTTTCCACAGAATCTCGATTGGATTCAGGTCTGGACTTTGACTTGGCCATTCTAACATCTGGATACGTTTATTTGTGAACCATTCCATTGTAGATTTTGCTTTATGTTTGGGATCAGTCCTGTTGGAAGACAAATCGCCATCCCAGTCTCAGGTCTTTTGTAGACTCCAACAGGTTTTCTTCAAGAATGGTGCTGTATTTGGCTCCATCCATCTTCCCTGTCCCTGCTGAAGAAAAGTAGGCCCAAACCATGATGCTGCCACCACCATGTTTGACAGTGGGGATGGTGTGTTCAGAGGAATGAGCTGTGTTGCTTTTATGCCAAACATATTGTTTGGCATTGTGCCCAAAAAGTTTGATTTTGGTTTCATCTGACCAGAGCACCTTCTTCCACATGTTTGGTGTGTCTCCCACACTTGCTTGTGGCAGACTTTAAACAACACTTTTTATGGATATCTTTGAGAAATGGCTTTCTTCTTGCTACTCTTCATGAAGGCCAGATTTGTGAACGACTGATTGTTGTCCTATGGACAGACTCTCCCACCTCAGCTATAGATCTCTGTAGTTCATCCAGAGTGATCATGGGCCTCTTGGCTGCATCTCTGAGGAGTCTTCTTCTTGTCTGAGATTAAAGTTTGGATGGACGGCCAGGTCTTGGTAGATTTGCAGTGGTATGATACTCCTTCCATTTCAATATGATCACTTACACAATGAGTCTTGGGATGTTTAAAGTTTTGGAAAGCTTTTTCTAACCAAATCCTGCTTTAAAACTTCTCCACAACAGTATCACGGACCTGCCTGTTGTGTTCCTTTGTGTTCATGATGCTATCTGCGCTTTGAACAGAACACTGACTATCACAGAGCAGGTGCATTTACATAGAGACTTTATTACACACGGGGGCTTATATTTATCATCAGTCATTTAAGACAAAATTGGATTATTTAGAGATCCTCAATGAACTTCTGGAGTGAGCTTGCTGCACTGAAAGTAAAGGGGACAAATAAATTTTCAGTTTATTTTTTTACAAAAATTTAAAAACAATAAATATCATTCACCTTCACAATTGTGTCCCACTTGTTGATTCTTCACCATAAAATTTAATTTTTTTTTATCTTTATGTTTGAAGCCTAAATTGTGGGAAAATGTTGAAAAATTCAAGGGTACCGAATACTTTTGCAAGGCACTGCAGATCTCGTGTACAGAAATGTGCATCCGTGGATCTGGTGGACTGCTAACTATTTTCTATAGAAAGTTGTTTGATTACAGAAGGAATTAATCGGTGGTCATTGGTTGGAATTCTGATATATTTAGAAGAGATCACAGTTCAGGATCCAACTTGTGCCCAGTCTTCTTTAAAAGCCATATACAATTATGGAGTATTATTGCATGGTTACATTTACGTAAAAGGAATATAATGCACTTGTTACATCTGACACATTTGCTTGGGGCCAAACAATTATTAGTCAATATGACCCTTCATTTTATTGAAGACCCCTCTCAATACAAACTATGAATATACATGCAAGTCAAGGGGAAAAAAAAAAATACTACTCTGATAAATCACCTGAAAAGCTCCAGTGCAGTTACTTATGACACGATAAAAGTGAGAAAACCTACAGCTACAAAATAAAGTCTCACTTAGTCTATTTTGGTGTGGAGGCTCAGTTTCATTATTGAAGCATAAATAAAACAATAATACATAATATAGTACAAATAAACCCTTTAGTGTGAAATTTCATCTAAGCTTAATGCACTGAACCAGAATTTTTTTTTTTTTTTATATTTTCTTCCTTTTAACTTCCAAGTCGTACAAAATTATAGAAACTGCAAGTTGAGAATGTTCCACCTTTTATTCCCCCAGAAATTTGCATGGCAATGTAAACATGGAAGAGTAAAAACCCTGTTTTATTGCAAATTTGCAGGCGCTTATCACCATAAATGTATAGCATAAAATGGTTCTTTAAAAGAATATAGTAAACAAGTAAAATGTTATTTACAACTGCAAACACTTGAACATTTTCTTTCGTCTGTGGCAACGTTTGTGGAGAAAAATAGAACAAGGATTGCTGAGATTCAGTAAATTAATGTTTGATGGGCAAATTTCACATGTTTATGAACAAAAATCCCAGAGGGAAAAATAATTCACATTGAGTACGAACATGATGCAGAATAATATCCATTTCTAGCTGTAAAATAAACAAAATGGTCAGGACAATGAATTTCTTCTTGCAAAGTCAACAATGGCACTCAACGCTCAACATGCATATTGGTACATAGGGCTTAATATATAGAACCAGGATTATGGAGATTTGCCCCATATATGCTGTTGAAAGAGTAGACAAGAAGCAAGGTGTAACGGTTGAGTGATAAGTCATGTGGAAAAGGCATCACTTTCAGAAAATACAGTGGTTATATACACTAGATGCATAGCAGGTTCTACAAGGGGGTCACTCTTTAGCAATAAGCCGTTCTCCGCATGTTAAAAGCATCCTTTATCAGAAGTTCACAGGTCGTTGTAAAGTCGATGTCTTGAACAATTGCTTGAATAAATAGGGTTAAATATACAACAAAGACACTCCTGCTTTGAAGTCGCCAATAAACAGAATATATTACTCTACAGCAGCCTCTCCAGGGTTGTGACCAAGTGGAAGCCTGAATCTTCCACCTTACTTGTCCGAAAGAAGCAGTGCAGATCTTCACTGGGTGCCGACGGTCCAGAGTGCAAAAGAATAGGGGCAAAGTGTGCAGAAAGATAAAGACTTTATCTTAAAGACAAAGACGTTTGTGTACTCAATAAAATTTATGTGCAAGGATCAAAATAAACAGCAGCCGAACACGCAACCTGGTTATTGTAATGACTATTCTGCTTTTAAAACTGTATAAAAAAAAAAAAATATCCCATAACCTGAACTGCAACAGAAAACTCAGCATCTCCATTTATATACCCTCAAAGAAAAGCATTAGATTCAGCAGATGAACAAACACCACCACTAACATTTGGGGGCAGGGAGTAAGTTCCCCAAAAATTTTATTAACTTGACTTTTATTCTCTAAATTAGTTTTTTTTGTTTTTTATTTTTAATTCATTTTTTTTTTCTTTTTCGCGTTTCCCCATTCTTCCCATACAGTATCGAGAGAAGGAGAAATCTGGATTAACAATTCCACAAAGGAACTGTATAAATGATATCTACAAAGGCCCCCCAAGGGAATCGGATGTCGTAAAATCTTGTAGGCTCGTCGTGCATGTTCTAGAACACGTACTGTAATTTAATGGATGGCGCTCGTAACCGTGTGATGATTTAAAAGAACTTCCCAGTCCATGCGAAGGGGTATGAAGTCCAAGAGAAAAATCAATTAAGACGCATTTTCTATGCTACGTAGGTGTATACTTTGCGATCCTCAGGTGTTCGTGCTAGATATTCCCGTTCAATAAGTCCTTCAATACGTTTTTTAATAACAACTGGACTTGGAAGGAATCGGGCCTTCAATTGCTGTGTTACCTGAAAGAAGGTGATCGAAAAGAAAATAGCTGTGAATATTCGGAGCGGACAAGGTGACGAAAAGTTATAACATCAAAGAAATGTCCTTTAGGAATTATCCAGCTTCTAATCACTAACCAGCATACTTTTCTTTTTCATATCAAAATAGGAAAATAGAGCGATACACAAAAATATAAATAAAATTCACATAATACAAAATTTTGTTAAATGCACCCAGATTTTTCAATTCAACAATAAAAAAAAAAAAAATGAATGACATTTTGTGTTAACGGAATCTGTCAGGTAATTTTGTAGTACATTACTAATGTTATCTTTAACTAGGGCTTAAGGAGACCTTCCAAAGCAGGTTCAACTAAGGGGTGCTACATACAGCGAGATCGCTACCGAAATCGCTGCTACGTCACCGTTTTTGTGACGCAGCAGTGACCTCATTAGCGATCTCGCTGTGTGACACTGAGCAGCGATCTGGTCCCTGCTTTGAGATCGCTGCTCGTTACAGCCCTGTTTCGTTTTTTTATTGTTGCTCTCCCGCTGTGACGCACAGATCGCTGTGTGTGACAGCGAGAGAGCGACGAAATGAAGCGAGCAGGGAGCAGGAGCCGGCATCCGGCAGCTGCGGTGAGCTGTAACCAGGGTAAACATCGGGTAACCAAGGTGGTTACCCGATATTTACCTTCGTTACCAGCCTCCGCCTCTCTCTTGCTGCCAGTGCTGGCTCCCGGCTCTCTGCACATGTAGCTGCAGTACAAATCGTGTAATTAACCCGATGTGTACTGTAGCTAGGAGAGCAGGAAGCCAGCGCTAAACAGTGTGCGCGGCTCCCTGCTCTCTGCACATGTAGCGACGTTATGATTGCTGCTGCTTCTGCTGTGTTTGACAGCTAAGCAGCGATCATAACAGCGACTTACAAGGTCGCTGCTACGTCACAAAAAATGGTGACGTAACAGCGACGTCGTCGCTATGTGTGAACCCAGCCTTACTGTTATAGCTTTTCCAGTTATCTTGCAGTAAACTCCATAGAATTCAGTGTCTGGTGCACACTAGTCAAGTAAATGCAAATACAATTTGAATATTTGCTGCTCTCCCCTCCCAGTGCATTCACTACCACTGCTGAGAGGTGGGAGGGATTATGAGTGGGGACAGCAGTGCAAATTCAGTTGAGATTTACCATCTCTGGGGAATAGAAGGATTTTTGTGTACTCACCGTAAAATCTCTTTCTCTGAGTCTTCATTGGGGGACACAGGACCATGGGTTATGCTGCTGTCACTAGGAGGCTGACACTAAGTAAACAGAAAAAGTTAGCTCCTCCCCAGCAGTATAACCCCTGAGCCGGAGGCGGGCTCAATCAGTTTAGTGCACAAGCAGTAGGAGGAGAACCAAACAATCCTGAATAAAACAAGGTAAGAAACTATGACGATCCTTCGTGTGACCAGTGACCTGGGAATACAGGCACTGGGGCAACAGGCATGTCCTATATAACAAAAAACACAAGCAGGGTGGGTGCTGTGTCCCCCAATGAAGACTCAGAGAAAGAGATTTTACGGTGAGTACACAAAAATCCTTCTTTCTCTATCGTTTCATTGGGGGACACAGGACCATGGGACGTCCAAAAGCAGTCCCTGGGTGGGAAGAAAAACCATCACCGGAGATAGGAAGGAAGCCACTTCCCCCTTGCTGGGCTTGACCCAGACCTACAAGCGCCTAATGTTGTTACAGGTGTGCCAATGCCACCCGCAAACCCTACGCCAAGACTGGCCTCTGCCGAAGCTCGGGTGTGAACTTGGTAGAAAAAAGTCAAGGTATGCCAGCTAGAGCGGCCCTGGTCAAACGACGACTGGCGTTCAATCGTTCGAGGGTGCCCCTTGCCCGGTAGACCGCGGCGGAAGTCCGTCCTTCATGCGATAGTCTGCACATATGGAGGAAAGGATCCATGTGAAATTCTGGCCCCTGGCGCCAGCACACGCTTCTTGGGCAAGGGTGGAAGGATGGATTGACGGTCGGTGAGACCGAAAAATGGTGTCCGGCAGGCACGAAAAACTGAGGGCTCGCACCAGCCCTGGAACGAACTATGCCCCTTTTAGGCCGAGAGAGGAGCCTAGAACCGAAAAAACCGAAAACCAAAGTCCTCTGCTGGAAGGAAACAGCGAGGTGTCTTGGACAGAAACGAAAGGTTCTGGATGTAGCCCCCCCTTGTCCTGCTGGTGGAGCCGGAAAAGTGGGGAAAAAACGACAAGAGGGCTGTCCGCCCTGATGTCGTCTGTAACAACCCGATGGCCACGAGGAGCCCACCTATCAAAAAACAGGTGGGAGCAGAGAAAAAAGGGGAACCTTGATCGAACCCATCACTGGATTCAGGTCCCACATCTCTAGTGAACGCTGAAATAAATCTTCGAGGAAACTTGATTCCCGGCCCTCTTCAATGCCTGCCATCATCTTGCCCACAGTCCTGACGAGCCAGCATCCGGGATCCACTGATGAGGCCATGTAACTTGGGACTTCTGAGCCCTGGTAGAATAGAGGGGCCCCGACACTGAAGAATTTTGCGGTCTGGAAGGGGCCACGGGGAATTTGCGAGGAGATGAGTAAATGATGTGAAACTATGCTCGCCTGGGTCACTCCCGATCTATCGCTTGCCTTGGTCCATCTTGAGAACCCTCGAGATCATAGGAAGCCGCGGGCAGATACACGAGAGCCTGAACAGGCTACACGACCGGACTAGGGCGTCGACATCTAGTCCAGAGCAGGTGCATACTCTAAGCACCCTTGACAGATCTGGATCGGAAGGCCAAAAATGGTCCACGACCGGAGGTCTTCCTTCGCCAGAGATCTGGCTGGTGATTTCCGCGTTGGAGCCCTTTACCTACGCGAGGTCCATCCTACCGCGGACATCGGCCGTCTAAACGTCCACGCTAGGGATGTGCTGCCGAGATTAGCGAGCGAAGGGACCCGTCCCAGAGCAAGATCTTCTAGGCCTCTTCCCTTGCCATGACACTCTCTGCAACTTCCTGGTGGATGATGTAACCACCGCTGCGGCATGGTCCGGCTGGAACCTGGCTGGGTCACCGCGACCTAGAGAAGAAATTGTAACTGTGCTAGCCAGCTGCCTCTGAAGTCCGGAATGTTGAAGGAGAGACGACTCTCTAGGAGTGTCCCTCGGGACCCCGCCGAGGAATGGTGGGATAGCAAACCCTAGCACGGGGGGCTGGTGACGGTTGATAATAAGCTCCAGAGGAGGACAGGGAGCTTCCCAGGGATGGTTGCGAAGACTGGTCCGCTAGGAGGGGATTGGCGGGTTACCCGCGAAGACGGAACCTTCCTGTCTCCGTTCCTCAGTGCGCTCCGTTGGAGAGTCCGGGATGAAATCTGGTATGTGCACCGTCGCTATCACCACCACAGGCTGTGAAGGAGCCAAAAAACCGAAGGGAAGAAACGGGCGCAGGAGGCAAAAGGCACGCGGGACTCTGTGCCAGGAGGGAAAAAACTACTCCTGCGTGAGGAGTAGCCACCCTTGAACGGCTCGAATACTGTGCCTGAGGGATGATGGACCGGACCGGGTCCGGGAGGGCTCCTTCCGGTAGCCCAGCTACCCTAGTAGCAAGGAAGGGGTAGCTTCCTAGAGGGTGATGATGGTCTGAGCCTCAAGGCGATGGTTCTTGAAGGGAGACTCTGGGCCTCCCGGTCGTTTCTGGGCAGAGAAAGCCTAGCAGCTCTGCAGGGTAGGATACGTAGGGACAGTGATCCCTGTAAGCGTTTTTAGAAAGGCTGGAACGGACCGCAGCCCTGCAAGGCGGAGATGGTTGTTGTAGGGATAAAGGCTTCCAGACGGGTTAGCGTGAGGGAACGAACCTGGTGTATCAGGGCCGATGCCGGGAAGGGGATATACCCTTCTCTTACGTAGCCTAGGGGGGAGAGTAGCCTACCCTGACGTAGTCTAGGGATAAACGCGACCTATCTCCGAAAGGGCATTCCCGAAAGTCGGAAAAAAAGTCAGCGACTTCCTAGATATCGAATTTGCGTTCCTGATCCCGAGTCAGAGGTCTCGATGGTGGGAACACTGATGCTAGAGGTTCAGGCCGAGTAGCGGGCAGACATCAGGTTTGTGAAAAGAGGGTACTCACTCAAGAGGATACCCAGCCCTGGGTCGGCATAGGTGGGACGTGGACCGCTGCGTATGGTGTCCGGGAAGTCCCTGCGGAGCGGCACGATAGTGACGAGAAGCCCCGAGGAACCCAGGCGGGTCGCATAAAGGGTAGCGTGTCGCTTCCTTTCGGAGCCCCCTTCGAGAAGGGGCAAGACAAATAAACAGACTTACCACTGGGAAAAAACACGTCCGGGGATTATCCATGATCACGCAGTGGCCCCCACCTTGTTCCCTGGAAAGAGGCATGCCCCCATTCTCCAGAGCCCTTTGGGGGGGATGAAATGACAATAACACAACTTACCGCTGGTAAACGCCGTGTCTGGTTGCCGTCTGTGATCATTAGCGACTCCAGTATAGTGTGCCCCTTCTCTCCGAAATCGCCTTGGAGAAGGGAAAAAAGACAATGACAAGACTTACTGCTGGTCAACTCCGTGTCTGGTAGTTGTCTGTGAGCCCGCGGTAACTCGGCGAGCTTTGGATGTCCTCTGAGCACATAAGGGTCTGCTTCCAATGTCTTAAGGGAGACCTGCATGCACGGAGAGAAGAGGGCTGTGCGTAGCCTTACGGCTTGACTCACCATTTGTAGCAGGCTATTCGTCATGCGCCAAGACATCCGGGTCCTGCTCGGAATCCAGCGGAGGTGGAAGCCTGGGCCATCACCCCAGAGCCGGAAGACTGCCAGAGGAAGGACAGTCTGGACCTGGGGGATAAGTGGAAACTGGGGGGCCACAAGGACGAGACCTGGCGGGTCCGCTTCCAGCATAGGAGAAAAGGTCCCTGGTACGGGACTCCCCTCCCCGAGGGGATTGCGCCAGTCCTATATATGGTATGACCGAGCATCGGCCGGAGACGCGGCGCATGCGCACGAACCCGAGGGACGTAGCGAGGGGAGTTGTGGCCTGAGACAGGGCGTTACAAGCCGGCAGGGGTCAACAGCAAACTGACATCTTCTTGAAACTGACTCACAAAAAAGGGGACCGAGTCTTGGGCTTACCGGCCCAAAATCACTAAAAAGTCGAGCTGGAAACGCTATGTACTAAAAAACGTGATCGAAAAAACAAGTGCCCGCATAAGCAATGTAGGAGTCAATGTATGAAAGATCGTGCACGTATCTATAATAAAAAATGGACCCATATAAAAAAATATACACTACCAAAAGAGTGTGCTTTGTTTTTCCCCGAAAAAGGTTGCTGCAGCCTCAGCAATCCGCAGATCCGGGAGTCTGCCATAATCTTTTTTTTTTTTTTTTTTTGTCTTTTAAATAAAATGAACGCTGAGGGAGCGGGAAAAAATATCCCCCACCCCCCTGATGATGCTTGGGGCAGAGCGGAGGGCGGAGAAGGGGAGGCCGGCGGCCAATAGCGCTGCGCAGGAGGCGGGCCTGGGACGCCGAGGACCAGGCCGAAGCCGGGGGCTAAATTTTTACGCGAGGCGGCGGCGTCGCGGCCTAGGACGCCGAGGACCCGGCTGAAGCCGGGGGCTAAGGTATGACGCCGCCGCGCGGCCAGAGGCAGCGCCGGCTGATCCGGCCGCGAGGCGGCGGCGCAGCCTGGGACGCCGAGTACCAGGCCGCAGCCGGGGGCTAAATTTGGACGCTGCCTCGCGGCAGAGGCAGCGCCGGCGGACCCGGCCGCGAGGCGGCGCGGCCTAGGACGCCGAGGACCCGGCTGAAGCCGGGGGCTAAGGTATGACGCTGCCGCGCGAGCAGAGGCAGCGCCGGCGGATCCGGCCGCGAGGCGGCGGCGGCGCGGCCTAGGACGCCGAGGACCCGGCCGAAGCCGGGGGTAAATTATGATGCTGCCGCACGGCAGGGGCAGCGCCGGCGTACCTGGCCGCGAGGCGGCGGCGTCGCGGCCTGGGACCCCACGGACCCGGCCGGGGGCTAAATTTGAGGCTGCCGCGCCGCAGCAGCGATCCGAAACTGCCCGGCCTAGGAGTCTTCAGGGAGCTCCGCGGATGTTGCGGGGGTGCCCGGCGACTAGGCCCAGACCGGGGCCTAAATTTTTGCAGCCGCCCGAGGGGGAGAAGGTAGGAGAGGGTGTCCTACCTGATCCTCGGCGCGCTGTAGAGTGCAGGCTGAGACTCTGCACATACTCCTGTGTGCACCGCTCGCAGAAGGGATGGCTGCGGGCACCAGGGAGCCGGCTGAAGAAGGCAGGGAGGTGGACCTGGTGGGGATAGAAACCCCTAAAAAACGTAGCAGCGCTGCGGGCCCCATCCAGATCGTGACGCGCTGTGGTCCAGTCCCTATTTGCCGAGCCCCTTGCGCCCTTTGGGGTGATACCGCAGAGCGGATAGGGGTGCCCAGGAAGATTCTGCCCCGCACGAACACACCAGGGAATGGTACCGCGGGAATGGACGGGGGCGAGGGCCCAAAGACTCAAACCTCTGCGACCCTAGGGAGTGGTACCCACCGGGCTGCGAGAGCTGAGGAAGAGAAGTACGATACCTGCAGAAACAGAAAAGTACCACAGATGAGAGCGACGAGCGTCGCCGAGAAAAAATGAAAAAAAAAATACGCAAAAAATCAAGTGGCTGAAGGGGGCCCAGTCGGCCCACATCAGCCTCCTACGACACTAAGCAAAAAACTGATTGAGCCCGCCTCCGGCTCAGGGGTTATACTGCTGGGGAGGAGCTAACTTTTTCTGTTTACTTAGTGTCAGCCTCCTAGTGACAGCAGCATAACCCATGGTCCTGTGTCCCCCAATGAAACGATAGAGAAATGCAGTTTGTATTTACATATGCTTGACTAGGTTACTACCCACACTGAATTTCTATGGAGCTTACAACAGGATAATGTAGAATAAAAACTTACTGAGCCTAAAAGGTCTACTTATGCCCTATTTAAAAGATCACAGTATTGTACTAGAAAAATCACCTGACTGATTCCCTTTACTATAATCGCTTTAATTAAAATGAAAATGCCTCATATTTAAATCAGGTGTAAAACAATGCAAATTGAGAATATGCAAAAAAATAAAACTACAACTCTGTATACTGCTTCTATTACACTGGATGATTGCCAAGAACGAGGGTCCTATCAGGACAACAGCACTGCACATCATTTTACTTCAATTCCAATGTTTATGCAAATCACTTCATTCGGGACACCATCACATGTCTTAGAAAACTAAAGAAACCTAATACTTCAGGTCTTGCTAAATATGTCGGGTTAAAACAGTTTATGTAAAAATTGGACAAAAAGAGAATACCTCTGCTACTAATACGTTGTGCTGCATTTTCTTTCTAGATTTCATAATCCGAACTATTGCAGCTTCTATCTCATGTTTTCTATCGTCGTCAACTTTCTGTCGAGTCTCTTTTCTTTCAGGGTCAGATTCACCTTGTTTGGCCGCCACTGAAAACACAAAGTACAGTTTTAGTGAGTTACAATTAATTATACAAGACACATACATTCAATATACATGGCCTTTGTGTCATTTTTTAACTATAATTTGAATATATTTGAATAGATAAAACACCGTTCTTTTGTAACACCAGTGACTATATAAATGTTTAAGACAGCCCCAAACAGTGCTGAGTGGTGACAAAAGTTCAGATACTAAAAATTACTAAAAATACGATCCTGAGCTCCTTTATTGAACTGCTAGAGCACTATTCATGTTGGTGAGAAGCAAACTATGATGCTGTAATATAGTAAAATAAATTTGATTCAGTATATGTTCTAATTCGTAAAAAAAAAAAAAAATAAAAAAATAAAATAAGGCATCATACTCATCATGTACCGTATTTTTCGGATTATAAGACGCACTTTTCCTCCCAAAAATTTGGGAGGAAAATGTGTTTCTTAAAATCCAAATATAGCTTTACCTGGGGGTCCTGTGTGCGGCGTGCGGGCGGCACCCCGTGCCTGCGTACGGGCGGCACCCGGCTGCCTCCCGCACACAGGCACCCGGCTACCTCCCGCACACAGGCACAGGTACCCGGCTGCCACTCTGTGCGTGTGAGGCAGGCGGCTGCGCAGCAGGTTACCTAGTTTGTGCGCGGGCGCAGATGGAGCTCTTGGATGAGAGCTCCATCTGCGCACGCGCCGCTCCAGGCGCCACCATTTGAAGAGGGACTGCGGACACTGGGACACTCACTGCACTGGCCTGCTGCACGACTCACCTGTCGCCGCCGCCACCAACACTGACCCCGCGGCTCCTGCCACCATGGACGCCACCGCACCTGCCACCACGGACCCCGCTGCCACTGACCCGTCGCGCCTGCCAGCACAACTTCTGCCTCCTGTGACCCCGCTTCACCACCACTGCTGCCCCCCTCCGGTAAGAGAACACTGGAGTATAAGACGGACCTCATTTTTCTTTACCTTTTTTGTATGTCTAAATTTGGGGTGCGTTTTATAATCCGATGCGTCTTATAAAGCGAAAAATACGGTAAGTAACATTTAATTGGTTACACATGACCTATTTTGCCAGTAATGGCAACTTCTTACAGTCAGAAGTGTTTGTAATTGCTCAAGCCAAATTTACAATATTTTATAACATTTTCTGGGGATATGAATAATCAGCCCTATTCACACAAAAAATTAGAAGGATTTGAGGGATACTCTGCAGGCAAAATATTAGAGTTTAGGGAACATTGGTCCTGGTATGGCCATCTTTCCACCATTTGCAGATACTATAATGTTGTACCCACCCGTTTGGATTTTAACTCTATGAAGTTTGGAAGTGAACTGATCATTTACAGTGAACATGTGCCCACTCTCTATTTCCTTAGATTTGGGTTCTTTTGTGAGGACTCGTTGGGTTGGTTTTCCACAGGCCAGAGACTGAAGTGCCCTGACAAGCTCTCTCTCTGGGATATCGGTCTCCTGCTGAATTTCCTAAACAGATACAGAAAAGCAAAGTGTTAACACACATTTTACACACAAGTTGTATTCGAAAGAAAGAAATGTTAGTTTCTTGTGATGTCGGTAAAACTAACAAATATTGAGGTATAAAGATCTGTTTAATTATATAATTAAATAAGAAAAAGTCAGACTGAACAGCAAAGTCTGATTGATATCTATCACATTGTGAGGACAGAAAGGAGTTGTGTCTATTATATAAACAGATTGTTTTATTTATTCCTATAGTTATACCATGGAAGAAGTTTAAGAAAAGAAAAACGAAATACAGAATAGGGAGTACATTGACAATCACAACTTGACCTCATTAAACCCCAACCGAAAAAATAATATTGCAATGAACAAAAGTATTAATGTTGATCTGGCAGGACAGTGTTATATGCATGGCTCTATGGTGATGGTGATCCTGGGTAAGGGACTTAAGAGTTGATCAGATATTCAGAACCTCTCAAACTTCTTTTATACTTAAACAGAAAATTCTGATGCCTGGGACTGACCAGTAGTTAAGTCAATGGTAAACTTTGCAAAGATACTTCAAATTTAACATTCGTCTCTGATTTAGCAAAATAAAGACTACTTTTGTGCTGGTTATAATGTGCTGTTGGATTTCAGCGATGGCAGCCGCCACAGAAAGTACTGTTCAGCTTCTAAATTCCTCCAAAACAGACTCCAATTAAAAACCAGGTGGCGCCTCACAGTTTGAAAGTATTGTTGTATGAAGGGGTCCCCCAAGCCATAGCTCGCGTCTGATCATGGGAGAACCATTGTCAGCCATATCAACGTCCACAGGATGTCAGTTCGAGCTCGCAGTAAAGCAGCAAAGTCATGAGCTCCCAGCTCCACCACTGTCCTTCCTCTAGCCAGCAGCAATGACGCAATACCTGTCCCCTGACGCAGGCAGCTTCACTTACATCTGGGGAATTTTCTTGTGTTTAAATGTTTTGTATTGAAATTTTTAATGACATACACATTGAAGAAAGAAGGAAACTATGGTGTAACAGGGGAGAAAAAAAGGAAAGGAAAAAAATAGGGAAGCAGTTCATTTTTATACCCATCAAAAGTAAAATAAAATATTAAAGCGTGTAGAGTATGACATACATAAAATAAGTATTTGAATGTACATAAAAGAAAAAATACATTAGGTCTCATTTTCAATATTTATTAAGTCATGGACTCAGTCAGTTGAAGTTTGGGAGTGAAGATGCTAATCTAGGGGTTCCATCTTAGAAAATATTTTACATTTTTTTCTCTCAAAGAAAAGTTGCATTCAAAATTATTATTACGTAAAGAGATCTCTCTATTATATAAATTTATTATGGGGAGTAAGGATTTTTTTTATAGTTCGTAGCAAGTAAGCGCAACTTCACAGCACGTGACAAATAATATGCCGTATTTAGTTGGAAAGTTATCCAAACGTATCAAGAAGAGTATTCGTTAAGGGTGAATTTTTGTTTAATTGTCTGGAAAGGAAGAGGATTCTCAACAGCTAACCAAAGATATTTTTTTTTTTTTTTTTTTTTTTTAAGTAAAGGGCCTCTGCAAAAAATATGAAACTGAAAATTTCTAGGCAGTTCATTCAGCAGTAGAGAGATTGTGAAGGGAAGATCATATTCAGTTTTTGTGGTGTAAAGTACAGTCTAAAGAGAAGACGTAATAAAAGGTTTCCTGGAGAGTAGCACAAGATTAATTAGAATATGTGATATTCAACGCAATAATTGTTAGTCTCTCGGCTTAAGCTGCAATTCCTTTTCCCAAGCTATAATATTCGAACCCTGTGTCAGTTATAGGTCTTCATTACATTTTTTTTTTAGATATTAGAGGTTTTCCAGATTAAAATATTGGAAGTATTATTTACCAACACTACAATAGTTAAGGGGAATTTTAATATAAATTTTTATTGTTTTAAAGGTGTTTGTTAATAATTAACCAGTTAATTTCTTCAGAATGCAGATTGAATATCCTGGACAGGTACAAGTATGTCATTAAAAACATTTCCATGAGGTTTATAATATCCGATTTTTTCAAGTGGAGAGATTTATTTTTGGTATTAGGGTTTCTAAGGATTCTAGTGGAAAGTT
Source organism: Anomaloglossus baeobatrachus (assembly GCF_048569485.1). Classification (NCBI taxonomy): domain Eukaryota; kingdom Metazoa; phylum Chordata; class Amphibia; order Anura; family Aromobatidae; genus Anomaloglossus; species Anomaloglossus baeobatrachus. The sequence goes on along the minus strand of NC_134355.1, from coordinate 549,216,620 downwards.
TCTTAGGAGGTAAGGATGCTTTAGTCTTCTTAAGACATTAAAAGACGCTGTCTCCACATATTGTTATTGTCGATTTGAGGACTAGATGTTAGTGTAGAAGAAGCAAAGAGTCAAACAAATATACTACTATTTAAGGTATACAAAGATTTATTTGATTGTGATCTCTCCATAGCTAGCCAACTTTGTTTTCTTCTCCAAGTCATCTCGGACGTGATTTAATAATGTTAGACGAATAACACTGTAAATTATCCGGACTACATCCACCCTTTAATGTTTGGTAAAGATTGATTTAGTTACTATAACATTTTTATTATTATTATGATGCCAAATATGTCTTATTACTCGGCCTTGGAATTTTTTAAAATCAAATATTTAGGTATGAAAAATGTTCATTTTTGGTAAAACTCATTTTCTAGAAGTTTATTTTTACTGATCTAGGATAGTTCAGTTTTAGATATATTTTGAAGATTGGTTTGAATAGTTGACAACTTTTCTGGGATAATATTAGACAGGGGGTGCCTTATGCATATACCTAACTGGGATATATTCTTGTTCCAGTTTAAAAAACGGGAATTCTCCTTCAATTATATTTTGAAGTTGCAGGTCTATATGAAAGGAGGTCACGCTCCTCGAAAAAGCTAGTGCGAAACACGTGTCGGAGTGTGAGGGTCGCGGCAGTTATCATTCCCCAGGTGATGTAATTGTATTTTCATCTTATTGTCTTATTTGCCTTTTCATATTGTGAATGGTTGAATGACCAGTGCATCTCCGTGTTCTGTGCTTTTCATTATTCCACCCGGCGTTTTCTGCCTGGGATCTTGTGGTGGGAACTTTCACCCATACACTTTTCTATCCCTACCTATGGGTATATAATTTTGGATGGGATATTAATTAATAGTGATGAATTAGTGTGGAATATATTATATCATTATCAGGACAGATAGAATTACTGAGTTGCACCTGTCTTTAACGACTGATTATTCTCTTGGCTTTGGACTAATATACATTCACCTGGCGTGTTATTGATATGAATTTTGTAATAATCTAAAAAAGTCCTGGTCTACATATAAGGACTAAATATACTAACTGTCTGCGCCCCTCTATTTATTGCCGGTACCTTATATGCTATATTTTAGTGTTTTATTGGAAAATGAATAAAGATTGATTTTTTAGTACCTTGGTCACTCCTTTATTTGGCCATTTACTGATGTCCAAGTTGTGTTTAAAATATGCGGTTTGGAGTGCTATATGTTGAAATATTTTGGATATGTGGTTACTAATTAGGTCTATATGAAAGCAAACTATTTGAGATTGTTTAGATAAATTTTACAAAATTAATAAAAAACGGTCATTAAATGCCTACTGGAGGTAACAGTAGGACAATGAAATTAGTAGGTCATCATTCAATATCGTGGAGTCATACTGTCTAAAATTTAAGTGAAAATTTTGTCGTTAATTCTAATGTGTTCAGCCAAAGTTTCAGTGAATAAAGCAAATAGAGAAGGTGACAATGGACAACCCTGTCTAATACCATTGGATATATAAAATTTATTAGACAGGAAACTATTTGTATATATTTTCTATTTTCGCAGATGGCCACGTGTGTATAGGGCAAACATGGAGTTATAAATGGAACCTTCAAACCTAGTTTTTTTTTGTAATATGGTAAAAAAATAACCTTAAGGGACTCTTATTGGCTCTTGATGCAGAAAGCTGTTCACAGAGAAGGTAGTTTTTTTTTGTTTTGTTTTTTTAACATATGATGAGATGTAACACTGTCTGCCTGAAAAAAACAGACTTGGTCGAAGTGGATTAAATCTGGAAGAAATGTTTTTCTTGAGGCAATTTTTTTTTTTTTTTTAAAGATTTTCTGTATTTCAGAGATTGATCTGTAATTAGAGACAACCTGTGGATCGCACTTTCCTTTAGGAATAACCGTTAATGTGGCTTCTAACATTTCAGATGGGGGGAGAGCAATCACAAGATACCTGATTAAGTTTAAGTGTAAAATAAAGGGCATATATGTTTTATAATATTTATGAAACCGTAAGGTCCTGGTGCTTCAACTTTGAGAGAATTAATGCTTAAGGATACTTCAGATTCAGTATAAGGGGTGTTTAATTTCATTACATCTTGATTTAATGAGGAGAGTTGGATTGAAGATAGAAAATTATTAAATTCCTTTGTAGGTTAGGATATATTCCCAGTTTAAGATTATATAAGTTAGGAATGAAAACTATTGAATGCCTCAGCAATGTCTTTAGGAAGTTTACATGGTTGGTCATTTTGATTCTAGTTTCTTTATATTGTTTACATTTTTTTTTTTGCAATTTCTTTTCTAGCCTACTACTAATTTGAAAAAGAAGTCCACTCAAGACGACTATGTGCAGATCATAAATAGCATATAAGGAAGTCATTGGTACCATTTTCTTAGAAATAATTTGATATAGCAGACCCCATCTCCTTTCTATAGAGGTGGTGTTGAATGCTATGAAATGCATCTCCATGTTTCCTTCTTGATAAAAGAGCCTATTTAAATATTAAATGTAAGGGGTGAATGGTCTGACCAGGTCTTTGCCTGATACTGACTGATATAATTCTGGTAAACGTAAATAGATTTTAAATATTTTCAATAATCTGAGTAAAAGATTTATGCCTATACGAAAAAAAAGTGAATTCTTTACACAAAATACTCAAACACCTGAAGACATTTCCTCTTTCAGAAACCACGGGTCAAGAGTTTGTAGCAATTGCCTGGTTTGTGTTGAGTTCAAGACTCTGCTAGACACTATTGAAATCGCAAAAAGGACCGAATCCCCTCTCTGGGTTTCACGTTATCAGTTTAATTAGTTTGTTC